>NC_137955.1:8815000-9100000 GCF_963924665.1 Micromys minutus | reverse complement strand
TTGCTGATGATCAGTCGGGGACAGAGTGGTGTATGTGGAGAGCGGAGCATGCTGAGGCAGGAGGATTTTCACAGGAGTGTAGAAGGATGTGCTCTGGGTAAATGGAGTGTGGAATGGGGCAGATTTTCAGAACTGATACCTTCCTTTGTTGGGGGTAATAAAAACCATCAGGATAGCACCAAGGGCCTGAGAGCAATCTGGAAACAGTCAGAATCCAAATCCTTTAGGGAAATTCAATTCAACTGTTGAGTCAGTGATTTTTGAAAACAGAAAAGTTGAATTTATTAGCTTCTCAGACCCATTGTTATTGAAGACTGATGATGTCAGAAGTTTTGCTGTAAGTTCTCACATATAGCCTCAGATTTCAAAGGGAAAGAACAAAAAGATAATCAGACGTGTGAGTGGGACACAGCATCTCACAGAAAGCTTTGCCAACATCTTAGGGTTTCTATTGCTGTGAAGAGACACCATGATCATGGCAACTCTTGTAAAGAAAAACCTTATTAAACAAATCTTATAATTAGGGATAGGTTACAGTTTCAGAAGGTTGATCCACTATCATAATGGTGAAAAACATGGTTGAAGAGAAGATGAGAATTTTACATCTTGATCCACAGGCAGCAGAAGGAGACACCTTGGTTAGATTTGAGATTCTGAGACCTTCAAAGTCTGTTTTCCACACTGACACAATCTCTCCAACAAGGCCACGCCTAGTTCAACCAGGCCACACCTACTCCAACAAGGACACACCCACTCCAACGAGGACACACCCACTCCAACAAGGATACACCCACTCCAACAAGGACACACCCACTCCAACGAGGACACACCCACTCCAACGAGGACACACCCACTCCAACAAGGATACACCCACTCCAACAAGGACACACCCACTCCAACGAGGACACACCCACTCCAACAAGGATACACCCACTCCAACAAGGATACACCCACTCCAACAAGGCCATATCTCCTATAATGCTATGGTTCAAGTCTATGGAGACCATTCCTATTCAAACGATCACATCTAAGCAGGTAGCAGTGGTAGGAAGGGACATCTAAATAATGCTTTATTACATAGTAAATATGCTGTTACATAATTGTAATAAATAACTCTAAGTAAATTAGATATCTCTACCCACTTTAAAATTAAAGAAACTGAACATATTAATGCATATTAACTTGCCCAAATTCACAGAGCAAATAAATCATAATGATTTAAAAGTGAGTCTGCTTCTAAGTTTAAATGAATCTTGTCATATAAAAACCGTGCCAACCCTTCAAGAATATATAAAAGTCACACAGGGAAGCAAATATTACAGATAGAAAAGGTAAAGCCTTTGCACTGAGAAAATAAGGTAAAGAAATAGAAGTATTAATTAATGAGCTTGACAATGATGATATTGAATATTTGATGAAAGAAACTGAAATTTTGGTGGCAATATACTTTGCTGATAAATATAGACAAGTTTTTCTTTATAAATATAAATATAAATATAGCTATAGTTGTTTCTTTGCATATTATAAATAAAGAAATGAGTCATCAATGGGATGATGCGAACATTCCCTTCTGTTAATTTAGTCCTGAATTCTTTAAGTAGTAAAGATGGCCTCCAATCCAAAAAAAAAAAAAAAAAAAAAAAAAAAAAAAAAAAAAAAAGAGTAAAAACCGTGGTAGGAAAGGGATGAGACTTCAGTAGACTTATTCAAGCATGTGTGGAGAGCTGCAGGACCACTTAAAAGACTTTGTCAGAGCCTAGGTATGATAACACATGTGCATGTGCCGGGGACTAGAACTGTGCAGAGTCAGTCAGCCCAAACATGTTGAGGAAATTGTTGATGGAAAGTGTGGCACTGTGTGTCAGAGTCTAAGTAGAAGATAATGGGCATCCACAGATAAAGGTGGAACTAGCCTAGGATTTAGAGCCCCTTAGAATTTAGAGGTGGCCAAGCTGAAATGAGGTAGGGTAACGCGTCCCACACAGGGAGTCAATGGTAGTAGAAATAAGATTTTGGCTTGATGCATGAGAATTGATCAACTAAATAAACATATTAAAATACTGAAAGCCAGATTACTCATGGCTAGAGGGAGGAGTTACAAAAATATAGCATATTAGAGTAATCTTCATAGTGTTGGTTTGGAATTCAAGATACCAGCGTGACTATGGTTTTAATGAAAAATGAGTAGCTGTAGAACCAAAATCATACAGTGCTGGAGAGATGGCTCAGTGGTTAAGAGCACTGGCTGCTCTTCCAGAGATCCTGAGTTCAGTTCCCAGCAACCACGTGGTGGCTCACAACCATCTACAATGGGATCTGATGCCCTCTGCTGGTACACAGAGGTGTACACGCAGACAGAACACTCTTATACACAAAATAAATAAGTAAATCTTTCAAAAAAGAAAAAAAAAAAAAAACCCAAAATGTATGCAATGAACATTTCTACATGGCTGTTTTGAAGGCTTAGAAGCAGCAGCAATCCACATGGAATGAGTTATTTAGTACTTAATCTTGGCTGTTAATACCTTTCCCACTAAACAGATTCAAGCCTCTTTGGAGAAATTTCTGACTCCTGGCTTGGAGTAAAGCCAATGTAAGGCAAGCTGGAGCACCTCCTTTGGAAAGAGGGATAACTGAGGAACAGAGAGGTTAAGTAGCTTGCCTCAGTCACATATCAAATCCGATGGATGGAATCATCCTGGTAAATAGATTAAAATCAGGGCAGTTCTAAATTTGTACTGTTTGACATTCGTACCCTTATGATTACTGTGCCGTGCTGGCCATGAATTGGATTCATAGCTGGATAGGACTGTTGATTGCTTCATTCCTTTAAAAACTTGCATTACACCTTCTGGTACCATCAGAGCTAGTCCTAAGGAAGGAGCCATTCAGGTCAGGGGCCTCTGGACTCTGTGTTTGAAGTGCATGGTATTGTAAGCAACAGGAACTTATTTACCACCTCAAGGGGACAACCAAGGACAATAGCAATTGTCTGTAATGTCTGGGAGTCTGTTGGACAACCCTCACCAACAGCTCTAAAGATGTCGTCTCATGCCTGGTATTGGGATTTTTGTTAGATGGTCTTTGGCTCTTGGAAGAAGCATCATAAGTCTCAATGAAAAAAATTTCATTTTAAATCCTTGTGAATGCCTATATACAGATTTATATGTATGATTAATTTTTAGGTAGTTGATAGCATGGTTCTTTATGACTCTTCCAGACATCCTTACTGTGATTTTAGCCCTTCTTCATTTTCTATATTTATCTGCTTGATCCCTAACTAGACTGTCCCTTGCTCATTTCTGTGATCAGATAAAATCTGTTTTAGGGAAAGGTTGTATTAGATGCAGTAGAAACAACAACAACAAAACAGTATCCACACCCACCAGGCATAGCTTGGAGGGAAGAATGTACTGTCCAGCACCAGTGGCAACTGGAGGTCCCCATCTGACGGCTGATTTTCAATATAAGTAGAAAGAAAGGTAAAAGAGATGCAACATGCCTTCCTCACTATCATCCATTACAAGGACCGAGACTCTGACCATCCATAGTGTCCAGAGGTTGTTGTTTAACTGTTTTCTACTGAAAGGACCCAGAAATGAAAAGCATATTTGAATATAAGGCATAAACAGAGAAAACGCAAGAAACCTGGAATCATCTTGAGGGCCAAAAGCAAGGAAAATAAATTAATCTAGTCTGAAGGGCATTGTACTGAAAATCTGTAGTTTAACAGGTGATAGCCTACCAATAAAATCCTAAAGAAGAGTAGAAAGATGCAGCTGAAAGTCTGGTGAGAGTCAGTGTGTGAACGGACTTCCAAAGTTCTTTCTCACAGGACCGGCAGAAGGGGTGAGCAGGGAAGGAACCCGCTGCCAAGCCTGACAGCAGGATTTCCAAACCCTGGAGCTCACACAGTAGAAGAAGAAAACCCAACTCCCACAAGCTGTCTTGACCAGCACATGCCTATTGTGGCATGTATCCTTGTTCAAGTGCCCACATCCATAAAAACAGACACCAATTATCACTAACCATGAGGGGAAATAGTAGCTATATAGGGAATGTCTTTCCAAGTTTAGTTTATTTAAATGATCTGAATGAGGAAGTGGGTATCATCTATAGTGAGACAAATGAAACGTACTCGGATGCTGATAAATATATGGAAAGGAACACAGTGTCAGTTATATGATAGAGCTCAGTAAAAGAATGAGGGCTCATCGGACCAGCTAAGGAACATCATACAAAATAGCTGATCCACTGTCATCAGATTGTCACTGTCATGAGTGTCAGGAAGATATGGAGAGACTTCTGGGTTGGAGAAAGTGGAAGAACCATGACCATGAGTTGCTCTGTGATTTTACTGGGGTCCCTTTGCTATAAAGGATAGTATGGGGACTGTTGTTAACGTTGGAGCAGGGTCTGAGTGCTACACAACAGTAATAACCCAAGGTATGGAAGGTCCTTGTTTGTAGGAAATACAGACTCTAATCCCAGGACCCCATCTATGCATTATCCTCTGGCAGAGACAATGTAGATGGGGTTACTTAGTGTTTCAGTGAACATTATAATAGGTTTTCAGGTACAGTCACAAAGATCCTTCCCACTGACTTGGTGACACAGAGAAGAAGGAGAGGGTGAAGGGTGGAGGGAAGGACAGAGACAGAGAGTCAGAGGAGGCCCAATAATAGAAATCAAGTTTGAAATGATGCGGTTACTGGAGAGGAGACATGAGCTATGAGGTGTGAGTAGCCTCTGGGAGCTGCAAAGTTCAGGAGTAATTTCTTCCCTGCAGGCATCTGAAGGAATGCCAACTTGATGACATCTTAATGTAAGTTTATAAGACCCATCTAGGAGTTTTTAACCCCAGAACAGTACAATTTGTTACAGCAGCAATAAGATGTTAACCAGCAGACACAAAGGTTTAAAGCAGTATCTGGCCCATGGTAACCACCAAGTTCCTTTGCTGTTACTGTTGTTGATATTGCTACTCAGTGTCTTAGAAGCATCAACATTTATTTTCTGGGGAAACTCTGCTTTTGTACTTAGGATGTGTGGATTACTAGAAACACTTGATGCCACCAGTACCCACAAGGCAGACAACGCAGCACACATATGAAGAAACACTACCACCTCCATCCTGCCCTGCTCACTACATCCAGAGGCTGACTATACAAACTGCATAATGGGCTTTCCTTGCACGTTGTTGGCTGTTGATCTGGTTTTGACGTCTTTTCCTACAGAGGAGATGTAAACTTTGGCTTTGCTCTGATGAGGCGCCACAAGGAGAGATCATGGATATTTGCAGATGTCCTCTGTGGATGTTTCATGCTGACACTTGGGTATGGCTTAGGGATATGACTTGTGGCTGAGTGTTTCTCTCACAAGAAACATATTCAAGTTGGCAGATGCATTTCTAGAGCTTTCAGTGAAGCTGTGGCCTGTTTATTTCTGCCAAGCTAGACACTCCCTATGCGACCACTGAGCAGTAAGTTAGGATCATATATGTAGGTCAGGTGATACATGGATATAGAAGCACAAGAAAAACATTTGAACTCCCAGAACATGCTATACTGTCAGTTAGAGGATCGGGAAGGGAAGAAAGCAGAAATGGGGGAAGCAAGGGGTGGAAGGAGGGCAACAGAGACCAACTTATGGGCTTAGAATCTAGGACATTACCTGAGTAAGCATCCTTTGGAAAATTCTAGTTGGTGGGTTTACAGCAAGCTGTCATGAGTCCTGTGGAGTCCTACTGTGAGTGACATGACAGGTGATTACTGGGGCATATCAAACAGGCTACATGGATTGTGAGGGTCAGTGAGGCAAGTCAAGCGGGTCATCTCCAGATGTCTTGCAGGGAAGTGCCCCCAGGAGACACCACATATGGCAGATAATCTGGCCATATCAAGCTACTGAGAGGGGGTGGAAAATGGACACTGTGTCAAAGGTGACTCAGCGTTGCTTCTGGCACTGGAAGGTTAAAGCTACATACAACATAGATGCTGGGCAGACTAGAATGAGAACTCACGGCGTCCTCTGACTGCAGACATCTTCTGTAAAGATGCTGAGAAGAAGATAGATAAATGAAGTTAGACCATTGATTCCCCTTGATGGCCAGTTGGTCAGGGAGGGCCACATGGCTATTCTGAAGTCTAAGTCTCTGTTGGGGCCCCTCTTTGGGAATGCCTGGTTTTTTAGTAACCTCTCTTCATTCTGATGCCTTCAGACCTCGAGGTGGAAAGAGCTCTTTCAGTCTACTAGCCCCTGCTTTTCATCACCTTTTGTAGACAATGTGATTGAGAAATCACTGAGCTCACTGACTGCACTGTGTTAATGTCCTGGGTACTATGGTTGATATATTCCCACAGCCAGAGGCCTTAGCAGCTACAAGTGGTTGCCACACTTAGAAGAAGAATGGGGTGCTGGTGACCCTTGTCAACATCCTCTAGCTGAATACCACCACATGCACACCTACAGTCACACTAATTTGGTACATTACTTGTCTCAGCAGGGAAGGAGGAAAACCATGGAAACAATATTGGCATCTTAGTGAGACAGAATTACCAGAGACTGGTGGTAGGATTTGGGCTTGGAATCAGCAGACTTAGGAAAGGCTTTTGTATCAGGTCTTTGAACTACATAGTATGAGGAAGTAGAGGTGATTATATATGCTTAAACATTAATAAATATTATCTATACACAGGTCAGATACACTAAGGCTAGACTTGTGCTCGGTGAAATAGTTTAAACCTTCCTATTTTCTGAGAAAGGATGATCATTGTGACAAATACCAGATTTTAGAACAAAGTCACACCCTATGTTTGTAAACCAGAGTCCTGGCAACCTCTCCCAGCATGAGGTCTGATGCACTAAGTACCACAGATACTGTCAGTGTTTCAAGTTCTGGTCCTTAGTTGTTTTTGAGTCTTAATTCAGCAGGAGCCACGCTTTAGAGTTGACAAGACTGTCTGTGCTTACACACTGTGCACTGGATTCAGACAAACCACAACTAAGGAGGTCAGCTTCTGAATGACAGAAGAGAATGCTCTGGTTATCTATTACCATAAATTAATAATAAGATACCAACAGGAAGTAGAGGCAGAGAGAGAGGGGGGAGGGAGGGAGGGAAGAGAGAGAGAGAGAGAGAGAGAGAGAGAGAGAGAGAGAGAGAGAGAGAGAGAGAGAGAGAGAGAGAGAAAGAGGGAGAGAGGGAGGGAGGGAGGGAGGGAGGGAGAGAGAGAGAGAGAGGGAGAGAGGGAGGGAGGGAGAGAGAGAGAAAGAGAGAGAGAGAGAGAGAGAGAGAGGGAGGGAGGGATAGAGGGAGGGAGGGAGGGAAGGGAGAGAGAGAGGAGAGAGAGAGAAGGAGGGATGGAGGGGAGAGAGAAAGAGGGAGGGAGGAATGGAAGGAGTGAGTGAGGGAGGGAGGGAGGGAAAAAGGAAGGAAAGGAGTGAGGGAGAGGAGAGAGAGGAGAGGAGGAGGAGAGAGAGACACAGGAAGAACAATGAGAAATTGCTTCCATTCCAGACTTAGTGAGAGGATTTGAAAGTATAGAGCAAAGCTGAAGAGACAGAGCTTTTCAAACATGCACGACTGAAATTGCATTTCACAAGACAAACTGCAGATCAGAGTTGGAAGGCTGTAATGTCTGAGTGTCTGGGGAAGTCACTGTAGTAAAAACACAAGCATTGCTTTTTTTGTCAGCAGGAAACCATCATGAAGGAATAAAAAGAAAGCAGAAGTGAAGGAGTTAATTTATTCTGAAACCACAATTAGGAAGGTATTTGGTATTTTCAAATGTCAGAGAAGTTGTACCAAAAGGTATAATTAAGACAGACCCTAGGAATGAACTCCATGCCAAACCTGATTTTGAGGGATTGGTGAGACTCAGCTCTTCATGACAGGAAGGAGACATTTAAGGAACATCCACTGCCAAGTCTAGTTCAAGGTATCTTTGCTTGTTGAGTTTTCCTACACTTCCGATATGGAAGCATTGAGTCCACAGAACTCAAACAACCCCACCAAAGCTTTCCTAACAGGAATTTCCTCACTGGTCTCTCTTTAGCCTGAATAATGCATTTTGCCTTATAGTCTCTTTTGTCCACAACCTCCACAGGCAGAAAGTCTGCATCTCTAGCTCATTACCGTCATTCTGATGATAATGTTACGTCTCATCAATTACTAGAGAGCAAGGTCAAATTTAGCAGTTAAATCTCCCCGTTAGCAAGGCCAGCAAGATCCTATTTATCAGCCTCCCTAAGGCTGCTCCCTCTGCAGAAGCCTCTGTATGCATGCTTTCAGTCTCTCCTATTTCTTGGTCTTTTTCTTCCCCTCTCTATTTTTCTCTCCACCCCTCAGCCTTATCTTAATGTTACCAGCTATAAAACCCTGCCTGATTGTAAGCCCTGTTCATTTATTTGACTTCCCTTTTCTTTGTAAGGAACAAGGGGAAGAGCCCACATTCCTAGAGGAAGAGATCATTTAACTTGGTAAATAGATACTGACAACTGTGGTTGGGAGGTTCTCTTGGAATACTAATCCAAGGGAAGACCTTTTTGATTGAGAATGTTCTCGTATAAATCATGCCAGTGAGATTTATTTTCATTAAAGAAAGCAAAACAAAATGAAACAAAAATCCCAAAATCTCCCAGCCAAGCAAAAGCAAAACAGAAACAAACAAAATAAAGAGACGGAACAACCCCCATGAAAAGTATCATCTTTATTTCTAGACCTTGGCTCTGTTGCAGGGCTCCAAGCCAACCCAAATTTCTGAAAAATAATTTCCATTTCGTAGGAAACCCACCTAGAATGTCCACCATGGTGTATGAGTGTTTGACAACAGACTTGTATTTCCTTACAAAAGTTCAGCTTAATTTCATAAATCATTTATCAAATCCACTGCCTAGAATCAGTAAGCAAAGCTTCAGCTTCATAAACACAGCTGCACTTGGCAAACAAACTTAACAAGACAAAAAAAGATCTATTCATTCACTTTCCAGAATATATTTATAAGTTAACCTTGCCTTTGAATAGTTAGAATTACATTGACCCAACAGCCACTGTCTTAAATTCGGGCCCGCTTTTTTGAGGTAGCAAACTTTGTAAAAAGTCAAAAGCCCATAGGTGTTATGGTACGGATGTGGGTTAACCTGAATTTCATATAGATTTTAGTTTTATGATAATAAGTGTATAAGTATTAAGATTGTTCATCTTCCTAGTAAAACATTCCCTAATTTACCTTCTTTGTTCTTAAAATTGTGATTTTTTTTAAAAATAAAAACGACCAATTTGTTTGATAAAAATAATATAGGGCTGGAGAAATGGCCCAGCAGTTATGAGCACTGGCTGCTCTTTGGAGGTCGTGAGTTCAATTCGCAGCAACCACATGGTGGCTCACAACCCTCTGTAATGTGATCTGATGCCCTCTTCTGGTGTGTCTGAAGACAGCTTCAGTGTATTCATATACATAAAATAAGTAAATCATTAAAAATGATATAATAGCTTATTCTTTTCAGGAAGAAACTGCCTTACTTGTCTTTTAACTCTGAGTCTTCGATGCCCTTAAGTTTTTTTTATTTTTAATTTTTTATTAGATGCTCTCTGTATTTACATTTGGAATGCTATCCCCTTTGCCCACCCTGCTTCCATACCCCCTCCTCCTCTACTTGTCTTCACAAAGGTGCACTAGCTCCCAATCACCCTCTCCACCTCAGTGGCTTGGCATTCCCCTACACTGGGAAAATGTGCCTTCCCTGGACCAAAGGCCTCTTCTCACATTGATGCCAGACACTGCTAATTTCTGCTGCATATGCAATAGGAGTCTTGGATATTCAGAGCTTTCTGGGGCTAGTATCCAATGCCATGTGTGCTCAATGTGTGCTCAATGGTTGGTGTTCTACTCCATGGAAGCTGTGGTGGATGTGGTTGGTCAAAAATGTTGTTCTTCCCATGATGCCGCAACCCCCTTCAGCCCTTTCATTCTCCCCACCACCACCAGCACCCTCACTGGGGTCCCTGTGCTCAGTCTAATGGTTAGCTGCAAGCATGCTCAGCTGCATGACTCTGGCAGAGGCCCCGAGGAGACACCCCTATCTAATTTCTGCCAGCAAGCACCCCCCAGCATCAGCTATAGTGCTTGGGCCCAGTGGCTGCACATGGGGTGGGTCCCTGGGTGAGGCAGCCCCAGAAAGATCCCTACTTCAATCCCTGCTCTTCCACTTGATCCTGTACCTCCTCCTGTGAGTGTTTTGTTCTCCCTTCTAAGAAGGACTGAGGCTTCCACATTTTGGCCATTCTTCCTTCCTTCCTTCCTTCCTTCCTTTATTGAACTTCATAAGGTTTGTGAATTGTTTCTTGGGGATTCAGAACATTCTGGGGGCTAGTATCCAATTATCAGTGACTGCATATCATGTGTGTTCTTTTGTGACTGGGTTACCTCACTCAGGATGATATTCTCTAGTTCCATCCATTTGCCTAGGAAATTCATAAAGTCATTATTTCTAATAGCTGAGTGGTATTCCATTATGTAAATGTACCACAGCTTCTGTATCCATTTTTTCTGTTGAAAGACATCTGGGTCATTTCCAGCTTCTGGCTATTATAGACAAGGATGCTATGAACATGGAGTTATATGTTGGAGCTTCATTTGGGTATATGCCCAGGAGTGGAATAGCTGGGTCTTTAGGTACTACTATGTCCAGTTTTCTGAGGAACCGCCAGACTGATGTCCAGAGTGGTTGTATCAGCTTATAACCCCACCAACAGTGAAGAAGTGTTCCTCTTTCTCTGCATCCTCGCCAGCATTTGCTGTCACCTGAGTTTTTGATCTTAGCCATTCTGACTGGTGTGAGGTGGAATCTCGGGGTTGTTTTGATTTGCATTTCTCTGATGATTAGAGATGTTGAGCATTTCTTTAGGTGCTTCTCTGCCATTCAGTAATCCTCAGCTGAGAATTCTTTGTTTAGCTCTGTATGCCATCTTTTAAATAGGATTGTTTGAGTCTCCGGAGTCTAATTTCTTGAGTTATTTGTATATGTTGGATATTAGATATTGTATATATTAGATATCATATGTGGGATTGGTAAAGATCTTATTCCAATCTGTTGGCTGCCATTTTGTTTTCTTGACAGTGTCCTTGGCCTAACAGAAACTTTGAAATCTCATTAAGTCCCATTTGTTGATTCTTGATCTTAGAGCATAGGCCATTGGTGTTCTATTCAGGAAATTTCCCCCTGTGCCTATGTGTTTTAAGCTCTTCTCCACATTCTCTTCTAATAGTTTCAGTGAACCTGGTTTAATATGGAGATCTTTGATCCACTTGCACTTGAGCTTTGTACAAGGAGATAAGAAAGGGTCTATTTTCATTCTTCTGCATGCTGAGTGCCAGTTGGACCAGCACCATTTGTTGAAGAGGCTGTCCTTTTTCCACTGAATGTTTACAGCTCCTTTGTCAAAAATCAGGTGACCATATACATGAGGGCTCATTTCTGGATCTTCAATTTTGTTTCATTGTTCTATCTGCCTATCTCTTTACCAATATCATGCGGTTTTTATCATAATTTCTTTATAATATACTTGAGGTCACCGATAGTGATTCCTGCAGAAGTTGTCTTGTTCTTGAGAATAGATTTTGCTATCCTAGGGTTTTTGTTATTCCAGATGAAATTGCACATTGCTCTTTCCAATTCTGTGAAGAACTGGGTTGGAATTTTTATGGGATTGCATTGAATCTGTAGATTGCTTTTGGTAAGACGGCCATTTTTACAATGTTGATTCTTTCAATCCATGAGCATGGGAGATCTTTTCATCTTTTGAGAACTTCTTTGATTTCTTTCTTCAGAGATTAAGTTCTTATCATACATATCTTTTATTTGCTTAGTTAAGGTCACACCAAGGTATTGTTTGTGACTATTATGAAGGGAATCTTTTCCCTAATTTTTTTCTCAGCAAGTTTATCCTTTGAGTAGAGGAAGGCTACTAATCTGTTTAAGTTAAATTTATAACCAACCACTTTGCTAAAGTTGTTTATCAGCTGTAAAAGTTCTCTGGTGGAATTTTTGGAGTCACTTAAGTATACTATCATATCATCTGCAAATAGTGATATTTGGACTTCTTCCTTTCTGATTTGTATCCCTTTGACTTCCTTTTATTGTTTAATTGCTCTGGCCAGGACTTCCAGTACTTTGTTGAATAGGTAGGGGGAGGTAGAGTGGGCAACCTTGTTGAGTCCCTGATTTTAGTGGGATTGCTTCAAGTTTCTCACCATTTAGATTGATGTTGGCTACCGGTTTCCTGTATATTGCTTTTACTACGTTTAGGTATGGACCTTGGATTCCTGCTCGTTTCAAGACTTTGAATATGAAGCAGTGTTAAATTTTGTCAAATGCTTTCTCAGCATCTAGTAAGATGATCATGTAGTTTTTGTACTTTGAGTTTGTTTGTATGGTAACTTACTTTGATGGATTTTCATATATTGAACCATTCCTGCATCCCTGGGATGAAGCCTACTTGATCATGGTGAATGATTGTTTGTATGTATTCTTGGATTCAGTTTGCAAGAATTTTATTGGGTATTTTTGCATCAATGTTCATGAGGAAGATTGGTCTGTAGTATTCTTTCTTTGTAGGGTCTTTGTGTGGTTTAGGTATGAGCATAATTGTGGCTTTGAAAAATGAGTTGAGTAGTGTTCTCTCTGACTCTATTTTGTGGAATAGTTTGGAGAGTATTGGCATTAGGTCGTCTATGAAAGTCTGATAGAATTCTGCACTGTACCCATCTGGTCCTGGGTTTTTATTGTTTGGGAGGCTTTTGATGACTGGTTTTGTTTCTTTAGGGGTTATGGGACTATTTAGATGGTTTAATTGATCCTGATTTAACTTTGGTACCTACTGTCTGTCTAGGAAATTTCCCATTTCCTCTAGATTTTCCAGTTTTGTTGAGGATAGGTTTTTGTAGTAGGATCTGATTATTTCTTCAATTTCCTCAGCTTTTGTTGTTATCTCTGATTTTTGTTATTTTGGATACTTTCTCTATGCCCTCTAGTAAGTCTGGCTAAAGGTTTATCAATCTTGTTGATTTTCTCAACAAACCAGCTCCTGATTTTGTTGATTCTTTGTACAGTTCTTTTTGTTTCTACCTAATTTATTTCAGCTCTGAGTTTGATTATTTCCTGCTGTCTACTCCTCTTTAGTGTCTCTGCTTCCTTTTGTTCTAGAGGTTTTAGCTGTGCTGTCAAGTTGCTGATGTATGCTCTCACCAGTTTCTTTTTGGAGGCACTCAGAGCTATGAATTTTCCTCTCAGTACTGCTTTCATTGTACCCCATAGGTTTGGGTATGTTGTGCTTTCATTTTCATTATTCTAAAAAATTCTTAATTTATTTTCTTATTTCTTCCTTGACCATGTTATCATTGAGTAGAACATTGTTCAGCTTCCATGTGTATGTGGGCTTTTTGTTGTCTTTGTTGTTATTAAAGACCAGCCTTAGTCTGTGGTGATCTGATAGGATGCATGGGAGTATTTTGATCTTCTTATATCTGTTGAGGCTTGTTTTGACCAACTATATGGTCAGTTTTGGAGGAGGTATTGTAAGGTGCTGAGAAGAATGTATATTCTTTTGTTTTACAATGAAATGTTCTGTAGATGTTTGTTAATTCCAATTGGTTCATAAGCTCTGCTAATTTCATTGTATCTCTGTCTAGTTTCTGCTTCCATGATCTGTCTATTGATGAGAGTTGGTGTTGATGTCTTCCACCAATATTGTATGTGGTGCAATATATGCTTTGAGCTTTAGTATGGTTTCTTTTATGAATGTGCCTACCTTTGTAGTTTTTTCATAGATGTTCAGGCTTGAGAGTTCATCTTGATAGATTTTTCTTGTGATGAGTAAAAAGTGTCCTTCCTTATCTTTTTTGACAACTTTTGGGTTAAACCCAATTTTATTTGCTATTAGAATGGCTACTCCAGTTTGTTTCATGGGACTATTTGCTTGGAAGGTTTTTTCCCCCTAGCCTTTTACTGTGAGGTAGTATCTGTCTATGTCTCTGAGATGAGTTTCCTGTCTGCAGCAAAATGCTGGATCCTGTTTATATATACAGTCTGATAGTCTATGTCTTTATATTGGGGAATTGAATTCATTGATGTTAAGAGATATTAAGGAATAGTAATTGTTGTTTCCTGCTATTTTTGTTGTTAGAGGTATAATTATATTTGAGTGCTTCTTTTCTTTTTGTTTTCTTGCATGATTATTTTCTTGCTTCTTCTAGGGTGTAGTTTCTTTCCTTGTGTTAGCTTTTCCATGTAGGGCTGGATTTGTGGACATATATTGTGTAAATTTGATTTTTTTCTGGAATATTTTGGTTTCCCCATCTATGGTTAGTGAGAGTTTTGCTGAATACAGTAACCTGGACTGGCATTTGTGCTCTCTTAGAGTCTTTATGATGTCTGTCCAGGATTTTCTACCTTTCATAGTCTCTGATGAAAAGTCTGGTGTAATTCTGATTGGTCTGCCTTTATATGTTACTTGTCCTTTATCCCTTACTGCATTTAGTATTCTTTCTTTGTTTTGAACATTTGGTGTTTTGACTATTATATATCAGGAAGAATTTCTTTTCTGGTCCAAATATTTAGAGTTCTGTAGGCTTCTTGTATGTTCATGGGCATCTTGTTTTGAAGGGTAGGAAAGATTTTCTTTCTATGGATTTGTTGAAGATATTTACTGTGTTTTTGAGTTGATATTCCTCGAACTCTTCTATACTATTATCCTTAGGTTTGGTTTTCTCATTGTGTCCTGGATGTCCTAGACATTTTGGGTTAGGAGCTTTTCAATTTTTGCATTTTCTTTGACTGTTGTGTTAATGTTTTCTATGTTGTCTGCTGCCCCCAAGATCTTTTATTCCATCTCTCGTAGTCTGTTTGTGATGCTTGCATCTATGACTTCTGGTTTCTTTCTTGTTTTCTATCTCTGCGGTTGTCTCTTTTTGTCATTTCTTTATTGTTTCTATTTCCATTTTCACATCCTTCACCTATTTGGTTGTGGTTTTCTGTAGTTCTTTGAGTGATTTCTCCTGGTTCTTCTGCAATCGTTTAAGGGAGTTATCCATGCACTTCTTGTTCATCATCATCATGAGGTCTGATTTTAAATCTAAAACTTGTTTTTCATTGTGTTGAGCAATCTACTACTTGCTGTGTTGGGAGAATGGTGTTCTGATATTGCCAGGTTGTCTTGGCTTCTATTATTTGGGTTCTTGTGCTTTCCTCTTGCCATGTTCTTGTCTGTGAGTATAGATGATCTTTTTGTCTCTGACTGGTGCTTGTCTCTCTTGTGGGTATGAAGTCCTGTGGGCTCAGGAGGGAGATTGCTCCCAGGTGGTCAGTTCTTTGTGGACAGGCAGTGAGTTCTTGATGAAAGTGACTTGGTTCTGTCTCTGTGGGCTCAGGTATGAGAGCTCTTTTGAAGTTGTTCTGGGAGCTTAGCCTTCTGTCTGCAGGTCCTGAGTCCTAATAGTGGAAACCTGGCTCTCTGTCTGGGCTGGAAAGGACCCTCTTCTAGAGAGCACCATGCTCCCTGTGCTCAGAGAACTCCCCTCGTCCCCTCACTGGGTTGCTTGTGGGCTTGTGTGTCAGGCTGACCTTTGCCTCTGGTGGAAAACACTTGTTAGGCTATTTTGGGAGTTCAGCCTCCTACGGGCAGATCCTGAGTCTTGATGGTGAAGCCATTATGTTTTTAATATATTTGTTTTTACAATGGGATTGTCTGAGCAATTCTGAATTTTGATTGGTAGGTTTAGCCCATTTGTGTTCCTTGTAATTTTATATGTTTGCCTTCATTTCTTTCATTTCATTTTCTGGTTTTAATATTTTGTATTTCCCTTTGGTTGTTTCCCAGCCCATACTACTGTTGAAGTGTTCATTTGAAGAAGTAAATATTTTATATGATATATGAATATATATATGTACATGATATTCACTTTCTACCTGTCAAGCTTCTTTCCTGCTTTCCCACCTTTGCCATTCTTATTGTAGAACCTCTCACCATAGCATCGTTTACAGAATTTGTGCCTGTGATGGCACGTTGAAAAGAAGTTTAATTGGTTGTTCTGATACTCAAAGTATGAGGTCATAAGAAAGTAATAACCATCCTCTTTTACTTTAAATTATGGCTTTACCATGGTTTACAGATCTGTATCTCAAGAGGCTAGCATCCAGGAAAGAACATGGCTTGCTTGCAGAGGTAGTTTATGCTTCAGGAGAAGACACAGCTGTTGCTGGTGGTGTTTCACAGTGAAGAAAGAAAGCATGTTTTACATTCAGATGAACCACTGGGTGAGGTCTTGAGACTGATGCCAAGTTTTAGTGGAAAAGTGCAGTCAGCACAGTCTTAGAGGGCAAAGTGATAGAGAGCCTATGTCCTCAAAATTTTCCTCACCTACCTTACTAAGACCACAGTGATCAGGAAGAGACCTAGAATGGAGAGCAGGGATGGAAAGTGGGGAACATTATTTGTGCCTGTGAAGCTACTTGCACCATGAATGCCTGCCAATGTTCTCCAGTAAGTATACTTACCTAAGATTGCTAAGGGTTAAGGAGGAACAACTTTAATGCTGTTCTTTTGAGAGAGAACAAAATACAATGTGAGAAAGTAAATGAATCCATGCAGTAAAGGGGGCAGGATGTAGTGGGCACTATTCTGGCTGTTCCCAGCCCCCACCTCCCTTCCACTTTGACAAGAACAAAAATGTTTGTTTCCTTTCACATGCTGGTTGCTAGTGGCTTACTTTAAGATATCTCTCAAAATTATCTTTGGCCAAAGAGAGCCCATGTCTTCAGATTTATGACTTCTTCCTGGGGCAGTTTGTACTAATGCCTAGCTGATATTAGGAAATACAGGCCTAGCTTAATTCTTCCAATTTGTGATAATGCTTAAGAGCCCTCTCCAGACACCGAGGTCCCTGCAGGATTAGCTAAGGCCTCTGTTGCAGTATTACTGTATTATTTCCTGATCAAGTCTACTTTTTTCATGTTCCTAATGGTGTTCCATAGAGCATTTTACAGAAACCTCCTGCCTGTAAATCTCCATCTCAGACTCAGCTTTCAGGGGATCCTCCTCAGGGTACCATCTTTTCCTGATGCAACTTCTATTATTGTGGGTTATTGCACTTCTGTCTTGCTTGTGTGCCTATGTCTTGTGCTATAGGACCACTCCTCAGTGGTAACCTACCTATGAAAATCCCGTGTGGCCCAGGATGCAGATGTATCCCTTCATAATCATTTTCTGGTCAGTCTTCTGGGAACTCCAGTGACATCATTGTCTCAGGATTAATTTCTATGTAAATTTCTCATCTTGACAGTTTCTACACCACTATAGACATATACATTTTAACTCTAACAAGCAAATGAAACAAAAGCCTATAATTTTTATTCCTCTGGGAGTCTCTCTCATATATATATCTCCCTCTGTAGCCCAAAACACCCAGTTTCATTGTTTCCCTGTTAAGGTGGGTGGATATTTTACCCCAATGCCTCTAATTACTCAGGCTCTATCCCTTTGAGTATTACAGCTTCATGAAGGGGTATTAGTTTCTAATTCAATGTCTCATAAGACCCACGGCCTCATATCTGGCCTGATTGTATATTAAAACCCAAACTACTAGCTATTACTGAATTTGATAAGCACCCACGGGGAAGCTTTGGGATCACATTCTATGCTTATAGCACTTAATTTTGGGCTCCTTGAGATTTCCATTTATTTCTTGCAGGTTGATATGCATTAATATCATTTTTAACATATTGCTAGGATCTAAAATTACCACGAAGTAGCCGAGTGTTTCCTGCAGTTAGATTTTACCAAAAAAATTAAAATCGTGAGGGCAACGACCTTGGAATAGGAGGCAAGGAGATGACAGACTAGAGGAAAACCTAACGTTGAACAGCATCCTCTCATCTCCACATTGGCTAGGTATTGCTATGCTGCAGACTTGTCTGAAGTCCAAGTTGTGCTCACTGTCCCACCCCCCATGGGACTCTTGAGTTCTTTGAGAGAAGACCACTCTTGTTTGTTGTTTGTTGCTTTGATCTTTTGAACTGCCAGAATCACATTAGATGTTCAGTAGATACTTGTTGACTAAATGACTCTGTAATAAAGCAGTGCTGTGTCAAATGTCCCTAAATTTAAAAAAGTGAGAAGCAATAATATTGTCTACTATGTAAAAATTAGTCTGCGGGGGATGATAAAAAGTAACGCGAACTGACTTTGTATATTCATTTATTCTAACTATTTTCTACAGATACTTATTGTCTATTATTTAATCTGGCACTATGCCTGGCATTAAAAATGTGACAATAATTCTGGGCATATACCCCAGAGACACTTTAATACACAACAAAGATATATGCACCACAATGTTCATAGCGGCTCTATTTATAATAGCCAGAAGCTGGAAGGAACCCAGATGTCCTTCAGAAGATGAATGGATACAAAAATTGTGGTACATATACACAATGAAATACTACTCAGCCACCAGAAACAATGACTTAACCAAATTCTTAAGAAAATGGCTGCATCTAGAGAATATCATCCTGAGTGAGATAACCCAGTCACAAAAGAACAGACATAATATGCAGTCACTGATAGTGAGATGCTAACCCCAGAGGCTTCCACTCCCCCAGAAACAACTCACAGACTGTATGAAGTCCAAGAAATAAAGAAAACAAAAAATATACATATATTTACAAAACAAGAAGACTTTGACTATTTCCATGTTGCGTTTTGTTTTGCATGTACTCTACGCTTATTGTAACTATTAGGTTTTCAATGCATACTGTCAAGCCCTTGAAAAAAATCAAGTACTGACTAAAAAAATATATTCACATGGTTTTATGTAAAAATTATTTCAATGTCTGAAAAAAAAAGTACTGACAAAAATGTATAATTTTAAGCAAAAAATGTTTAAAATTTGTACATTTATCTTTGTTTTGTAAAATAAAGTCGTTTAAAAAATGTGACAATAAGATATGGTTTATATCCATGTTTAGAAATAGAGAAATTTAAATGAATGAGCTAATAACTAGCAAACAGAAATTACAATATAGTTTAAGGAAAGGACAGCCAAACATTTTACTATCCCAGGACACTTTCTGCTTATATTTACTGTCCAGTGATTATCACTAGCATCCAAGTCACTGTTAGAGGCATGTCAGTTTGCCTATGACTGAAAGGTCCATGATATTTGTAAAGGGTATGGCAGAGGAAGCTTAGTGAGTTCAGAGAAGGCTTCCTTGGGAAAGTCAAAATTGAGCTGAGGCATGAAAGGGGGAAACATAGAGGCCAAATCTGCCAGTCTTGTGGAAGAGCACAGAGCAAGACACATTCAAACAATCGGTAGGCCTCTCTTGGTAGAGTATCAAAGGCAAGAAGGCATGTCAAGTGGTAGAAGGCACAGACTCTACAAGCCCAGAAGCCTTATGAGCTCTGAGGTTATTGTCTTCATCTTGCAGCCTATGGTAGAGATTGGGGAAGTAGAGTATTTGGCATGTTAAGGTATTTTCTTGGACTGAAGTGTACAAGAGAGATTTAAGAGAATCCGGAAAACTAATTAGAAGTTTGATATACTGGTCCAGTTAAGAGATGATAGAACTCAGAATTGAATGGGGAAGGAGACAAAATGAAGTGGCTTTGGAGCAAGTCTAGAAAGAGAAATGAACAGAAATTGAAGATGGGTTGGTTAAGGGAAAGGAGAAACCGGAAAGTATGTAGAACCACGTGGTGATGCACACCCGGGAGGACAGTGGTCCATATCCCTGCGTCAGGAATGCAGTCAGTAAAGAGATGCAGCACATCCTCCTCTCATTCATGCCTTTGTCTCTTTAGGGATCCACCATTCATTGACACCTGGTGCACAGCTGGTACTGTGGGCAACAACAAACATGTTTATTAAGAAAGTCATGAAGAGAAGAACCACACAGATGTGTATGTTTATCAGTTGTACTCTCAGCTAGAAGTAGTGAATGAAAATAGCTTAAGCAATGAGTCTTCTGAAGTAGAGCACTTCAGATGGGCTGGTTCATGACCCCATGATACCAATGCAGTATAATTCCTGGGACTTTCTGTCTTCTTTGTCTTTCTGTTGTCTTTCTTTGACAAGAACCTTTCATCACTGTTAACTCCAAACACATGTGAAAATGATAGTGGTCAGCAACAGAATCAGCCTTTGCCCCATGTATTCGTACATCATACGTAATCTTCCCATTGAAATTCTCCAATCTTAGCACACAACACAGTATCATAGATCTATTCCTGAGAAAGAGTTGGACAGGAGAGCAGGATTGACATGGTTTGTTCAGAGAAATATACGGCTGGACAAAAGAGTCTGAGTTGCCAAACAAACTTACAGTTTTATTTGTAAGGAAATGGGGTAAAATTAATACTGAGCAGGTATGCAGGGAGCTGGCCCTCTCTGTGGGGCAAGGAAGTCTGCAGTATCAGGGTGTTAGAGTAGAAGTCATCTTAAAGTTTTAAAGAGCAGAACTGTTTTGAAGGCTGGAAAAAGGTTATTGAGTTTATGTCTCTCTGAAAGTAGACCTAGAGTCCAAGATTACAGCACTTAAAAGAACAAGATAAATCCACTTATTCAGTGACTCTCTAGATTTCAGGTGTCTTTGTGGCCCCTATGAATTTTCCACACTCATATAAATGCCACCTCTTACTGTTTCTAAGCTTCACTGCGGTGCAGGAGGAATGTTTGAACAATGTTTTGCATATAATAGTAGACATATCTGTGACCTAGCTCTGGCTGAGTTTGAGCCTGACCTGTTTCTATCATTGCTATTGGAATAGTTCCCTGGTTTTTTGCCAGATTTTGAGTTGTCAGGATAATAATTTATCTATTTTGTTGTCAGAGTCACAGAGTTTGCCCGACTCTAGGGGAATCCAAATGACTCTCCCTGCACACGGGGTGTGGCTCATTTTTCAAATGCATTCGATTCCAGGCACCCACCTCCTGCCACACCCTGTAGCTAAAGATTGCAGGCCACCAGTACCATACACTGTCTGCTGATGTGGGTTCCCTTCCCAAAGACCACCTCCTTCTAGTTTCCTCTAAATGATCCCCAAAATGACTGGCCACAGTTACCACGTCAACTACCCAGGTCTCAGACTCACAACTTTCCCACATTTTCCCAGGGCTCTTGGCCTCATTCCATTCTTCAACAGAGCCTCAGTTGCCCTGTATGGACTGTAACCTCTGGGCTCTGTATGAGGCCAGTTGTAAAGGATCTTGCTTTCAAGGCAAATCTTCAGCCTTGTTCACAAGGGCAGCCAGAACTGATATTGTGTGTTCCATAATGTGTTCCCTTTGCCTTTTCCCCTCACAATAGATCCTTTTCAAGGCCTTAACTACAAGCACTAAATTACCCCCTGACGTATGTATCCTTTTCTTCCTCTCCAGAGGAATACTTGGAAAGGAATCCAATTGTGGGCAGATGTTCTCAAAAGTGCTTTGTGTCAAATAACAAAACATGGTTGTTGTTTAAATAAAAATACTAATAGTGATTTACATGGAAAGCTGGAATAGTAATTACCACCTCTGAAAGCACATCACAATGGCTTCTCCCAGCGATGTTTAGACTGCATTCTCTTCTTATTCTCCAGGCTCCGAATTTCACCACCCCAAGAAAATACACTGAGAGAAAATAGCGACATGCGGAGCAGGTGAGACCACCGGTGACCACAGGCATTCAGATGAGCAGGGGTGACAGAGCAGTCACCCCTGCATGTTCAGGCTTCCCTTTCACCTGCAAAACCATTTACATGGTTGCTATGCAGTCGATCAAAATATGTTTACCAAACATCTATTACTAATTGAGGATCATCATCCAAAAGACTGACACTTTCTTCATATTTGTTATTAGGTACAAGACTTACCATAGAACCTAACAACCTAAACTGGACTCCCCTCCTCTGTTTCCTACTGATCCAGTGGAGAAGAAGTTCCTGGCCACCAGCAGCCACAGACTGAATCCACAGAGACTGTGAGCGAAAATACGTCCATCCCTCCCTTAAACTGTATGTCAGATACTTACGGCAACGAAGAATCTAACCAGTACAACATTTCCTTCATTATGTCTTAGATCTCTGTCACAACTGCCACTGTTCTTATGGCCACACAACTATTGTTTAATACCTTGTTTTGAACACACACATGCACACACACACATTCAATATATAAAATATATATTATAAATGTTATATATTTACAATTATATAGCTATAAATACATAATAACAATATATAAAGATATTACATGACATTTATAAGATAAAATATATTAAATATTATAAATGTGTTATATAATATATTAAAATAAATATAGAAATAAATGAAATATTTATAAAACATAGAATACACATATTTTGTATATATGCAAGTAGTTATTTAATAAATATCTTCTGATGAATGAATGAATGAATGCATGAAGAGCAATACAAGTCAAGGGTTCTCACCTGTGGCTCTTTCCTCTGCTGCTTGATCTTAGTGAAATATGGTAACCAATTTCCTCCTTCATAAAGCAAAAATAATAACCTCTGGCTTTCACATGAGGACATCTGAGAGAGGTGTCACTTGTGAAAGAGCTTTCAGGTATACAAGAGCAGGCTGAGGCTGAGGTTGGCTTGCAAGCTCATGAGGGATGGTGGAGATATCACAGGGTCGAGGTCGACTGATACCATGCCTTTCTCCCTGAGGAATAGTCATCATCTCTATCATCTGTTCGCACACACATGCCCTGTTCCAGCAGCCTCATTCAGCATGGTTTGTGGAAGCCCTGGGTAAGGAGAGAGACCCACACTCTGGGGATAGAAAAGCTTAAGTGCGAGGTATTCTCAGCATTCCCAGATCTCCTGATCTTTTATTTCAGTTACTCTGGCTTGTCATGGTTGTGGTTGTTTAGAGCTTAGGAGCACAGTTTACACTGTTTTAAATGTATCTTTCTTTTCCTTAACCCATAGCCAGATATTGTGCGTGTGACTGGAATCCTAGCACTCAGGAGGTAGAGGCAGGTGTGTTATAGCAAGTTTGAAGCTAGACTGGTTTATATGGAGTTTTCTAGGCCAGTGAAGGCTTTATAATAAAACCCTTCAGGGATGACATTATCTGAAATACCCCACACAAGGGAGGGAGAACCTGTCGAGACCATATCCAGAGGTTAGGCATGCTTCACCCCCATTCCCACCTGGTTGAGGGATACAGGGAAAAAGAATAGAGCAGAGACTGAAGGAAAAGCCATACAGAGACTGTCCCACCTGGTGATCTATGCCACATGCAGACACCAAACCCAGTTACCATTGCTGATGCCAAAAAGTGCTTGCTGACAGGAGTCTTATACATGTGTCTCCTGAGAGGCTCTGCCAGATCCTGACCAATACAGACACGGATGCTCGAAGCCCACCATCGGACTGTTCATAGAGACCCCAATGGAGGAGTTAGGGGAAGGACTGAAGGTGCTGAAGGGGCCTTATCTGGCATCAGTGGGAGGGGAGGCCCTTGGTCCTGTGAAGGCTTGATGCCCCAGTGTAGAGGAATGCTAGGGCAGTGAGGTGGGAGTGGGTAATTGGGTTGAGGAAGCACCCTCATAGAAGCAGGGTAAGGGGGGACAGGATGGGAATTTACAGTGGGGAAACCAGGAAAGGGGATAACATTTGAAATTTAAATAAATAAAGAATCCAATTAAAAAAATAAAACAATTAGACTAAGTAAAAATTTCCCTTTCGGTGGTTGTCACAATTCTTCCCCATCATACTAATGGCACCCACTAGTGTGGGCTCAACCAGTAAAGCTTGTGTGTCTGAAAATCTCACATGCATAGACTCTCACAGTGTGTAACCAGCAGATATTAGTTCTTTCACTTAACATGTCTTTGAGGCTTATCTGAGTATTTCTGTTTACTTGCTTATCTGATAGCTTACAGTTGAAGTGAGATTGCTAAGACACGCACTGCATGCATGTGCAATTGTGTGAAAAATGGTTAAGAGGGGCTGTGTTATTACACACACACATGCACACACACATGCACACACACATGCACACACACATGCACACACACATGCACACACACATGCACACACACATGCACACACACATGCACACACACATGCACACACACACACACACACACCCTTCCACATGGATGAGAGATACTCTTCCTCATCATATGCACTCTGGTTGTGTTTTAACCACTCTTCTTAACAGTCTGTGCATGCTCTGTCTCAGTTTCAGTGAGTGTTTCCTCCAAGGGTCTTTTGTTTGTTGATGGTGTACCCACTTTGAAGTTGTTCAATTATTGGTTTGCTGTTGAACTTTAAAAATCACTTAAGTATTCTGGATAAACATCCCATTGGACGTGTTATCATAAATGCTTTCATGTAATGGTAGTGTGTCTTTTCAATGTAATCTTGCTTAGTTTTGATGAAGTTGTGTGTTTAATTTTAACTTACTGGGTTGTGCTTTTGATAAGATGCCTAGAAAGTATTTCCTTTACCATGACTCATGAACTTTCTTGTATAAGATATTGTATCTTAATATTTTGATATTTTTAAAGTTTAGACTGGTTGTATATTGATTTTGAAGTCACATGTGAGGTTGTGCGGTTTATAGCAAAGGACCATTTTTATTTTTACTTTTTGAATTTGGACACCCAATAGTTTCAGTGTCCTTCATGGAAGTATTATCCTTGTTCATCAAACTATTTGAATATTTGGCAACAATCATATTGATAGGTAGTTGTGTTTGTGTGGCTCTGTCTCTGAACGTTAGTTATGTGTTTAATTCTTCTCCATGTTCAGATATGATTACTCTAGCCTTGCAGTCATTTCACAATCAGCCAGGATACATTCTATTTACATTATTTTCAAATTGATCTTGACTTTTCTGGTTTCCTTGTCTTTCCACATATATGTCAGAATCTTCTTTCCCTATGAACCCCCTGCTTGAATTCTGATTGAAACCGTATAATATTTGTAGATCCAATTAGGGAGACCTGACATATTAAATATTATGTGTCTTCCAATCCATCAATGCAGTATGGAATTCTATCCATTTTCCATAGGTGCAAGTATGGAATTCTAACCATTTGCCATGAATGCAGTATGGAATTCTATCCATTTTTCCTTGTATGCAGTATGGAATTCTATCCATTTTCCATGG
Organism: Micromys minutus; assembly: GCF_963924665.1. Taxonomy (NCBI): domain Eukaryota; kingdom Metazoa; phylum Chordata; class Mammalia; order Rodentia; family Muridae; genus Micromys; species Micromys minutus. Next base: position 9,074,814 of record NC_137955.1, on the reverse strand, counting down.
GTGCAGTATAGAATTCTATCCATTTTACATGGATATAGATGGAATTCTAACCATTTTCTATGGATGCAGATGGAATTCTAACCATTTAGGTTTACTTTCTTCAGTCAGAAACTTGTGGTTTTGACCACACAGATTCTGAAAATGTTCTGTTAATTTTAAACCCAAGTTATTTTATTATTAGGGAGACGTTATTACTTACATTACTTTGGAAATTGCATTTTCTAGTTGTATATTGCAACATACAGAATATCATTTTTGTATGTTGCATTTATAGTTTTACATGCTGTGTAATCTGGCTTGCTTTCATATTAGCCTGTGGCTTTTTTATACTGTCTTCCTGGTTTTTAGGAATGAAATGTTAGCCCTGTAAATTAAGCTGCAGATTGTATGAATCTTCTATTTCCTGAAATACACTGCCTACAATTTGTGTTATTTTTTTCTTTATATGATTGTAAACTGATGAAGCCATTTAAGCCAAGAGATTGAGTGGAGTTTTAACTATAAATCTAATTTTCTTAGTAGTCATGAGACAGTTGCGGTTATCTGTTTTGCTTGTGAGAATTTGGTACTCTGAGGTTGCTAGGTTCACGGTCTGCTTCATTTCAGTTGGTCCTTCTCTCATCTTGAGGATGTGCCATGATGTCTTCCTCTTCTTCCTGATATTGGCTGTCTGTACATCCTGCCCTTTTCCTTTGCCAGTATGCTAAAGATTAATGAACTGTATTGATCTGTCAAAGATCCAGCTTTTAGTTCCATTGATTTTTCTCATTTTCAGTTTTATTGATTTCAGCTTTCATCTTTACTATAATATTTCTTCTGTATGCTTTGTTCCATTTTTCTCTTGTTTTCTAATTGCGTCAATTGTCAGATTAAGTATTGATTTGCACTCTTTCTTTTTTTCAAATACTACCACTTATTATCATCAATGTTTTCCTAGACCCTGTTTTGTTTCATCCCCGAATCCTGCCATTCTATATTTTTGTGCACATCTAGTTTAAAATATTTAAAAATTTAAGGAGTCATATGAAACATCTGTACAGTAAAAGCTTACTGAAAATAATATATATATATATATATATATATATATATATATATATATATATATATATATATATATATATATATATATATATATATATATATATATGAAGGCTATCTAAGTGAAATCACCAACTCATGGAGAAGACAATGTCCTAACTTCATATCTCTTGTTACCAAAATGAAGCTTCCAGTTCTGGAAATTGGTTCCATCTTTTGAATTGTTGGCCAAGGACAGCCCAACAGCCCAGGCTACTGTCAAAGCTGTTGATGACTCCACAGAATGATGGTAAGGCCCTCCCTATTGCTGAAGACAACTTGTACACAACTCAGTGAACGTGGGAAAGTCAAGCTGGCACCGACTTACAGCCTTCTGTCCCATGGATGATACTAAAAGTTTGGTGTTCACCACCAAACTCAAAAGGTACAACCAACCCAGCTACAAATCCGTTCATCTACAATGGTTACCTGCCTGCAAGATGTGCTCTGCAATTGTGGCACGAAACTTGTGAAAGCAACCAACCAATCTCTGATTGGGTTTAAGGCCCACTCCATAAGATGGAACCTGTCCCCTCCACTCCTCTGGTGGCCAAGAACCTGAGACTAGATAGGCCTCGGACCCGGGGGAAAACAAAACAGTACTGTTCTGCTAAAAGACACAATAAGATGATTGCTGATGGCATTCTGCTGTGCTCGGATCAGCACCTTACTCAGCTATTATCAGAAAGGCTTCCTCCTACTGTGGATGGGACCCAGTATACAGGAGTCTCTGTATTCGCTAGATGAGACAGAGTGAGAGATCTTTAAACAGAGAGTCCTAAAGGGAATATCTCCATTAATTCTCAGGGCTCAGAGAACCCTGTGGAAGAGGAGGTGGAAAGATTATCAGAGCCAGACAGGCTAGAGGACACAAAGGAGACAAGACTTTCTAAACATGGCAGACCTATGGACATACGAACGTAGAGACTGGCAGCCTGCTCAGTGCCTGCATGGGTCTATGATAACGAGGTCTTGGCACTGAGAGGAGTGGTCCCAAACCCCCATCCCGAATGCAGAAGTTATCTACAACCGATAACCACTCACAAATGAAAACCAGAGTCTTACTAGGGATACATATGAACCACCCTTAAGGGCTCGCCCATGCCCAGCTGTAGATGACCAACACAAAACAAGCTCAGTGGCATCACTGCAGTTTCTCTTTCATATGATGTTTCATCAGGGCTTTTGTTTTGTACCTTGCAGAACCTTTGCATCTTTGTGACTTCCGGTTTTTATGGGATTCCTGTGTGTGCAAAGGTATGTGTCTCTGTGTCTGAATATGTTTCTCGCATGTTTTCTTTGGCGATTTTCTTTGGCTTGGTTTGTTCTATTCTGGTTTGTTCATTTTAATTTTTGTTTTCTTCTTATTCTTTAGATGCCTTTTGTCTTTCTAAGGAGAGACAGAAAGGGTGCGTATGTGAATTGGAACAGAGGTGAGGAGGAGCTGGGGAAAGGAAACTTTAATCAGAATATTATGAAAAAAAATCTATCTTTAATAAAAGAAAAATTAAAAATATATATCTTAGGTGGGTTCCCTTTGAACCATGAACCGTTTGAAATACTCAGATTTAATTTCTGAGTGTAAAAAATGTCCTTGCCTTGTTTGGTTGTTGGTTTTATGTGAATTCAAGAATTGTCAGTAGGTATAGTTTTAAGGACTCCGATTTTTTAAAATGTGTTAATGTTTGTATTATGGTGTAGATATGACCTACCTTGGTCATATTTTCATGTGTTCACAAGAAGATATGAATTTAATGTTTTAGTGGGGGGGGGGGGTCTGCAAATGGGGATCAGACTAAGTTGATGGTGCTAGTTAATGCTTTAGCCTGGGTTATTAAATATAGCTCCCACTAATACTGAAAAAAGAAATGTTCAAGTCCACGAATGTAATTTGGAATCCATCTAGGTCTTTTTTTTTCCTGTCACTTTAGCTTAATGTATTTTCTAGTTAGATATGCACATTTATTAAAATGCTGTTTCTTCTTGGTGAGTTGGTTCTACCTGTACAATACAACAACTCTTACCCACACTGATTTTCTTTAGTATGCAGTCTACTTCACCCTACGTTAATGCAGACCCTCAAACTTTATTTGGATTAGTATTTTGTATGGTATTTTTTCTGTCCCTTTGTTTTCACTCCTCCCTTATCACTAATATCTTTCACAACATATAAAATATCATAATTTACATTCACATTTTAGCACACCTTTATCATTGCCATGTAAACCATGGACAGAATAGAGTTGCTCCATTTCCTTAGGGTAGCAATATCTGCCTTCTGTTTGCTGTGTACCGATCATTTATGTTTAATGCCATGTTTTATATGATTTATGTTGCTCATAACTATTATTTGTTCTTCATTTCATTTCCCAAGTCCTACCCTCATTTGCAATATTTGAACATGGCTTGGTATTCTAGTTTAAATTATCTACTTACTGCTTCCTGTGTCTTTGTGTGGGATTGTTTTTAGTTGCTTTGGTGAATAGCATACATATTTAGCCTCCTTCGGCCTACTTAAAGTCAAAATTTTACCACTTCAAATAGCAAACAAACAAACAAACAAACAAGCAACCCTTTAACACTGGGTGTTGTAGCACACGCCTGCAATCCCAAAATCTGAAAACCAAAGCCAGGTGGATCCTGAGTTCGAGGTCACCCTGGTCTACAAATTGAGTTCCAGGACAGTCAGGAATAAAAAGAGAAGCCCTGTCTTGAAAACAAACAGACAAACAAAACAAAAGACAAAATGAAACAAAACCTTTACTACTTAGTATAGTTCATTAAGCTTCATAGTGCCCTACCTGTTGTGTATTATATTAGCATATAATGAAACCTGAAGTGTGTTACATTTAATCCAGATGTTTATGTCTACTGCTTTTTATAATATGGCAACCTGTATCTCTGTATGTGTGTGTATGTGTGTGTGTGTATTTACATATGTGTTCAGTTATGCTTGATACTCTGTGTGAACACTTGAACATAGGGACCAGATGTTATATATATTCTTCAATCACCCTGTATTTTTTTTTTTTTAAAATTCTTTACATTGGTATTCTGCCTCCATGAAAGTCTGTGTGAGGGTGTCAGAGCCTCTGGAACTGGAATTACAGAGAGCTGTAAATTGCCATGTGGGTACTGGGATTTGAACCTGAGTCCATCGGAAAAACAGACAGTGGTCTTAGCCACTGAGCCATCTCTTCAACCCAACCACCCTTATTATTCTTTTAGACAGGGTCTCTCACTAACCCCGGAGCTCATTGATTTGCCTGAGGTTGTCCAGTAAACCCCAGGGCTCCTCCTATCTCAATGTCCCATCTCTATCTTAAGTATTGGAATTAGAGGTGTGTACCACCCTGCTTGATTTTTTTTTTACATGGGTGCTGGAGATGTGAACTTAATTTCTCATGTTTGTGTGGCAAGCACCCGCTGCAGGGTGGTATCTCCAGTCACTAATGTAATAAATGTTTACATAGTATTATTTGCCTTTTCTTCAAAAACAAACAAACAAACAAACAAACATTTTTTTTTCTAAGCAATTCCTTCGGAGTAGGAGCATTAGCAATACATTGTTTTGGTTCCCTCCTGCGAGGACCTTCATTTCACTTTAATCTCTCAAGCACATTTTCTCTGCCTGAAAATTTTCTCCTTGAGGTGTGTTTCTTTCGGTACTTGAAACAACTGTATCACTTCCATCTGGCCTTCCTGCTTTACAGGAAGTCCAGTCACCAGGGTGGGTTTTCTCTGTCATTTGTTTTCAGTAGTTTGATTATGATATTTTTTGGCATAAATTTTTTTTCAAAAATCATTCTATTCCACACTGCTTAGTTCCTTGAATGTAGATCGTGCTTTTCACTAAATTGGTACATTCTCAGGTGTTATTTCTTCAAATATTATTAATTTTAACCACAGTCTTTATTCTCTCTCCTGAGACTCTTAGGATGGGAATCTTATGCCTCTTGATATACCACAATCTTGGTGGCTATCTTTATTATTATTATTATTACTATTATTACTTAACCCTTTCCCCTAATTAATTAAGGCAATGTCTAGTGGTCTCTCTTCTATTTCATTGGTTCTCTCCTCCTTCATTTTCAATCTGCTCTTGAGCCCATCCAGTGGGTTTTTAATCTGTAGCTGTTCCTTTTGTGAACATGTCCATGCAGTGTATTTTTATTTCTTCGCTGAGAATATGATTTCATTAAGTTAGCAGATTTTTGTCCTTCCCCGAGGGAGCATTTTTACAATAGTTGCTTACATTCATGATCTTGTCATTGACATCGATTGATTGACATCTGAGTTGAGTATGTTTTTTTTCCATCCTTTTGTATGCTGACTAATTTGGTCATGTTCTGGATATTTTAAATTTACTGTGATGAACGCTGGGTCTTTTCTAAATTCTGTGGAGAATAGTGATAATTTTGTGTTGGAGAATTTTAATGGTTTGCCTTTAGGCAACAGTAAGAATGATCTTGTGTGAGTTCTGCTCTCCACTTTGATTCTGAATGCCTCGTGCTGCCATTTAGATTGGTCCTGTATGCATGCCAACTTGTTGGCTAACCAGAAACCTAGGTGGCAGTTTGTCTCAGGATTCCCTTTCTCAGAGAATGGTATGCTTTTCAGGGTGTAGTTGACACATTGTAAAAGTCTTAAAGTTAATCCATTGCTTTCCACTGACCAGGCTCCTGCTTTAACTCCATTAGGAGTGTGGAGCTTGATATACCCCACTGTTGTGCGCACTTCCTGCAGCTGTGCCCAGGTCCAGATGTGGAAATAAAGGCAGCAGTAGCTTGCCACAGATCTACTGACCCGAGAGGGGGTTAATCCTCCTATGGATTTAGTCCCATAATCCTCTGGGCTAATACCCGTTGCTTGGCAGGCTATGAGACAATGTAAAGAACCAAAAATATTAAGGAAATGCCCTCCTATCTGGGCACTAGGAGAGCTGTTCCTGCTGTTGAAAAGAACAGTTGGCTGGACCATGCACACCTTTGCCAGGTGTTGGGCTGCATGGGACCCAGTCCGAAGACAAACTCTGGTCTCTGTACTTTTCAAAGTCCACCATGGATTCTGGAGGTTTTCTAGCTGAGAGAAACAGTGTGGTTATTCTATCCCATCTAGACCCAGAACTACTAGGTGCAAACCTTAGCTCTCTGTTTTCTCAAAGCTTTGTTTTCATACTCTGTGAGTTAGCATCCCTACAGTACCTCTAAGCCTGATATTGTACCTTGAAAGTGATTTTGCATCTAGAACTATTAGGACATATGGGCAGGACTCATATCTACCTCATCATGTTTGAAGCCTCAACAAAACTAGCTAACATGGCTGGACACACCAAGGGAGGCTTAACCTATCTCTTGATCCTAACTTCTGGCTACCTCTCAGATTTCTTTGTTTTACTTCATTGGCTGTACTCTGAACTTGACTGTCTTAAATGGTTTCTGTATTTCTATGTCTGGAACTGAGCTGAACTACTTGGAAGAGTTAGGGCTGACAGTTCACTCACCGTGGGTACTTCTATATTACACAGCATGGAAATTTCAGAGGAGTCAAGTTTCTTAGACAGGAACTGGATTCCCCAAAGAATCTTCTTCTCATGTTTTAGCTTTATTCGATTTTGTGATGCATATGCATTCAGCAAGCTATCTTAAACTTGCTTCAGAACAAGACAGAATAGAAACATGTAAATCAAGTGGAATAAAAACATGTAAATCAGGTATCAAGGGACAATAAAGAGGTGCACAGCAGAAGCTAGAGAGAGAGAGAGAGAGAGAGAGAGAGAGAGAGAGAGAGAGAGCTGGGGCAGGGGGATTAGTTTGCTAAGTTGATAAGTACTTACTGGAAAAGACTGGGGACCTGACCTCGCCCCCCAAAACCCACATAAGAAAAGTTGCATGTAGTGGCATATGACTGTTATCCTAGTACAGAGAAGATAGAGACAGGCAGATCGATGGGAGATGCTGAAAAGACAGCCTACCCAAGTCAGTGAGAGGCAGTGGGTCAACAAACAAGATGCAGAGGAATGACAATTGCATTGTTCTTTCACTTCACACATGGCCACACAAATCCAAGTCCTGCCTCCAACACACACAGACACACATATACATGCGTGCACATACTCAGACATGCATACATACAGACATATACATGCACACATACATACATGCATATGTACACACATACATATGTACACACATGCATATGTGAGCACGCACATGCACATATACATACACAGAGTACACAGTGGTTTCCCTAAAGGAATTTTAGATAGTCTTTAACAGCACTCATGCTTCTCTAAAGAGCTGTGTTGAGAGAGCAGAGATCCAGGGACACAGGCCTGGTGAGGCAGTGCTCCAAGTAGCTTGGGAACAGAGAGGTCTGTGCCGAGCGCTCAGAAAGTGCCCCCTCATTGGTTCAGGGGGCAGGAACCCTGACTTAGGATGTCTACTTCCAGCTGGCAGCCCAAGCGTGCAGAACAGGTGCTCAAGCCATCGGCTACCAGAAACAGCAGAGATCCAGGGACACAGGCCAGGTACAAGAGAGAGATGAAAACCAATCACTGACAACAAGACCACATATAATCACAGAACCAAGATGGCGAGAGGAAAGCTAAAGAACGTACCCCAGGGAAACTAAGACAACCTGGCAATACCAGAACCTAGCTCTCCCATCACAGCAAACAGCAGAATGCCAAAAACTCCAGAAAAAAAAGACTCAGACCCGAAATCATACCTCAAGATGATGATAGAGATCCTCAAACAAGAACGTGAGGAAAAGCATAAAGAATTAGACGCTTTAAAAGAAGAAACAAGAAAAAACACTCAAAGAACTCAAAGAACTAGAGGAAAACAGAACCAGAGAGATAAAGGAATGGAAGAAGGAATTTAAAACAGAAATGGACACGATAAAGAAAACACTAAAAGAGACAACCCTAGAGGTAGAAAACCTAAAAAAGAAATCAGGAGTCACAGATGGAAGCATCCCAAACAGACTACAAGATATGGAAGAGAGAATCTCCGGGGCTGAATACAACATTGAAAACATTAAAAAAAAAAAAAAAAAAAAAAAAAAAAAACAGCCAGAGAATATGCAAAAGCTGAAAAGTTCCTAACCCAAAATGTTCAGGAGATCCAAGACACAATGAGAATACCAAACCAAAGGATAATAGGAATAGAAGAGGGTGAAGAATATCAACTAAGGGGCACAGTAAATATCTTCAACAAAATCATAGAATAAAACTTTCCTACCCTTAAGAATAAGATGACCATGAGCATAAAAGAAGCCTACAGAATTCCAAATAGGTTGGACCAGAAAAGAAATTCCTCTGACACATAATAGTCAAAACACCAAGTGCCCAAAGCAAAGAAAGAATACTAAAAGCAGTAAGGGAAAAAGGTCATGTAACATATAAAAGCAGACAAATCAGAATCACACCCGACTTCTCAACAGAGACTATGAAAGCTAGAAGATCCTGGACACACATCATGCAGACCCTAAGAAAGCACAGGTACCAGCCCAAGCTTCTATACCCAGCAAAGCTCTGAATCACAATAGATGGAGAGACCAAGATATTCGAAGACAAGACTAAATTTACACAATATCTGACCACAAACCCAGCACTACAACAAATTATAGGTGGAAAACCCAATACAAGGAGGGAAACTACATCCTAGTAAAAACAAGAAAATACCTAAGCAAGAAAACTAAAAGAAAAAGGACACGCAGGCACAATTTTACTTCCAAAGCAAAAAAAAGCAAGAAACAGCAACCACTATTCTTTAATATCCATAACATAAATGGACTCAATTCCCCAATAAAAAGATATAGGCTATCATACTGGATACATAAACAAAACCCAGCATTTTTCTGCATACAGGAAACCCATCTCAGAGACAAAGACAGACACTATCTCAGAGTAAAACGATGGGAAAAAGCCTTCCAAGCAAACAGCCCCAAGAAGCAAGGTGGAGTGGCCATTCTAATATCAAATAAAGGAGATTTTCAACCAAAAGTTATCAAAAAAGATAAGAAAGGACACTTTTTACTCATTACAGGGGAAATCTGTCAGGAGGAACTCTCAATCTTTAACATATATGCTCCAAATACAAGAGTACCCATATTCATAAAACAAAACCTTACTAAAGCTCAAAAAATACATTGTACCCCACACAATGATGGGAGACTTCAACACCCGACTATCACCTATGGACAGATCATGGAAACAAAAACTGAACAAGGCCACTGTAAAACTAGCAGAGGTTATGAACCAATTAAAATTAATAGATATCTACAGAACTTATCATTCTCAAACAGAAGAATACAACTTCTTCTCAGCAACTCACAGCACCTTCTCCAAAACTGACCATATAATCTGTCAAAAAACAAGACTTAATAGATATTAGAAGATTGAAACACTCCCATGCATCCTATCAGATCACCATGGTCTAAGGCTGGACTTTAATAATAACAAAGACCAAAAAATGCCCATATGCACATAGAAACTAAACAATGCTCTTTTAAACAATAGCAGGGTCAAAGAAGAAATAAGAAAAGAAATCAAGAATTTTCTAGAATTTAATGAAAACGAAAACACAACATACCCAAACCTATGGGATGCAATGAAAGCAGTACTGAGAGGAAAACTCATAGCTCTGAGTGCTTCCAAAAAGAAACTGGAGAGAGCATACACTAGCAACTTGATAGCACAGTTGAAAGCTCTAGAACAAAAGGAAGCAGATATACCCAAGGGGAGTAGACAGCAAGAAATAATCAAACTCAGAGCAGAAATTAATCAAATAGAAACAAAAAGAACCATTGAAAAATCAACAAAATCAAGAGCTGGTTCTTTGAGAAAATGAACAAGATTGATAAACCCTTAGCCAGACTAACTAGAGGGCAAAGAGAAAGTATCCTAATTAACAAAATCAGAAATGAAAGTGGAGACATAATAACTGAAACTGAGGAAATTCAAGAAATCATCAGATCCTACTACAAAAGCCTAAACTCAACAAAGGTGGAAAATCTGGAGGAAATGGATGAATCCCTAGACAGATACAAGATACTAAAGTTAAACCAGAACCAGGTAAACCATCTAAATAATCCCATAACACCTAAAGAAATAGAAGCAGTCATCAAAAGCCTCCGAACCAAAAAAAAAAAAAAAAAAAAAAAAAAACCTCAGGTCTAGATTGGTTCAGTGCAGAATTTTATCAGATATTTATTGATGACCTAATACCAATACTCTCCAAACTATTCCACAAAATAAAATCAGATGGAACACTACCTAACTCATTTTTTGATGCCATAATAACCCTCATTCCTAAACTACACAAAGATCCTGCAAAGAATGAGAACTTCAGACCAATCTCACTTACGAACATTGATGCAAAAATACTCAACAAAACTCATCCAAGAACACATCAAAATGATCATTCACCATAATCAAGTAGGCTTCATCCATGGAATGCAGGGATGGTTTAATATACAGAAATCGATCAATGCAATCCACCATGTAAACAAACTCAAAGAAAAAAAACCACACAGTCATCTCACTAGATGCTGAGGAAGCATTTGACAAAATTCAACACCACTTCATGTTAAAAGTCCTGGAAAGAACAGGAATCCAAGGCCCATACCTAAACATAATAAAAGCATAATTCAGCAAACCACAGCCAATATCAAACTTAACATTGGGAAACTTGAAGCAATCCCACTAAAATTAGGGACTAGACAAGGCTGCCCACTCTCCCCCTACCTATTCAACATAGTACTGGAAGTCCTGGCTGGAGCAACTAGACAGCAAAAGGAAACCAAAGGGATACAAATTGGAGAGGAAGAAGTAAAAACATCACTGTTTGCAGATGACATGATAGTGTACTTAAGTGACACCAAAAATTCCATTAGAGAACTTGTACAGCTGATAAACAAGTTTAGCAAAGTGGCTGGATATAAAATTAACTGAGCAAATCAGTAGACTTCCTCTATTCAAAGGACAAACATGCAGAGAAAGAAATTAGGGAAAAGATACCCTTCACAATAATCACAAACAATATGAAATACCTTAGTGTGAGTCTAACTAAGCAAGTGAAGGACCTGTATGACAAGACCTTCAAGTCTCTAAAGAAGGAAATCGAGGATGATCTCAAAAAATGGAAAGATCTCCCATGCTCATGGATTGGAAGGATCAACATTGTAAAAATGACCACCTTACCAAAAGCAATCTACAGATTCAATGCAATCCCCATCAAAATTCCAATTCAATTCTTCATAGAGTTGAAAAGAGCAATGTGCAATTTCATCTGGAATAACAAAAAACCTAGAATAGTGAAATCCATTCAGAACAACAAGTAAACATCTGTGGGAATCACTATCCCTGACCTCAAGCTATTTTACAAGGCAATTGTGCTAAAAACTGCATGTACTGGTACAGAGATAGGCATGTGGATCAATGGAATAAAATAGAAGATCCAGAAATGAGCCCTCACATATATGGTCACATGATTTTTGACAAAGGAGCTGTAAACATTCAATGGAAAAAGGACAGCCTCTTCAACAAATGGTGTTGGTCCAACTGGCACTCAGCATGCAGAAGAATGAAAATAGACCCTTTCTTATCTCCTTGTACAAAGTTCAAGTGCAAGTGGATCAAAGATCTCCACATTAAACCAGGTACACTGAAACTATTAGATGAGAAAGTAGGGAAAACCTTAGAACACATAGGCACAGGAGAAAATTTCCTGAACAGGACACCAATGGCTTGTGGTCTAAGGTCAAAGATTGATAAATGGGACTTAATGAGATTGCAAAGTTTCTGTAAGGCTAAGGATACTGTCAAGAATACTAAACAGCAGACAACAGATTGGGAAAAGATCTTTACCAACCCCACATCAGATAGAGGCCTAATATCCAAGGTATACAAAGAACTCAAGAAGCTAGACACCAGAGAATCAAACAACCCTATTAAAAAATGGGGTACTGAGCTAAATAAAAAGTTCTCAATTGAGGAATATCAAATGGCTGAGAAGCATCTAAGGAAGTGTTTGACATCCTTAGTCATCAGGAAAATGCAAATCAAAACAACCCTGAGATTCCACCTCACACCAGTCAGAATGGCTAAGATCAAAAATTCAGATGACAGCAGATGTTGGCGAGGATGTGGAAAAAGAGGAATACTTCTCCACTGTTGGTGGGGTTGTAAACTGATACAACCACTCTGGAAGTCAGTCTGGTGATTCCTCAGAAAATTGGACATAGTGCTACCTGAAGACCCAGTTATTGGGCATTTACCCCAGAGAAGCTCCAACATACAACAAAGACACATGCACCACAATGTTCATAGCTGCTCTATTTATAATAACCAGAAGCTGGAAAGAACCCAGATGTTTTTCAGTAGATGAAAGGATACAGCAATTGTGGTATATTTACACAATGGAGTACTACTCAGCCATCAGAAACAATGACTTTAGGAAATTTTAAAGAAAATTGTTGCATTTAGAGAATATCATCCTGAGTGAGGTAACCCAGTCACAAAAGGACAGACATAATATGCAGCCACTGATAATTGGATAGTAACCCCAGAAAGCTCTGAACACCCCAGAAACAATTCACAGACCATATGAAGTTCAAGAAAAAAAAAAAAAAAAGAAAAAAGGAAAAAAAAGGAAATGAAAAACTATTATGCTTAATCTTTATACAGCAAGAATACTTTGACTAATTCCAGGCTACATCTTGTTTCACATGTACTTTATGCTCATTGTAACTAGTAATATCTTAATGCACACTATCAAACCTTTAAAAAAACAAGTACTGATAAAAATATCTTCGTATACTTTTATGCAAAAATGCTTAAAATCTGTACATTTATCTTTGTTTTTTAAAATAAAGTTGTTAAATAAAAAAAAGAATTGGCTAAAGTCCTCAAAAAAAGAGTTGTGTTTATATAAAGTGTTGCATTTATTTAAAGAGAGTAGTAGACACCCCAGTCTTTCTTAAAAAAAGTGTGAGTTTATTCCTTTACTTCATTTTTAAAGAATATGATATTTTGACCATCTAAAAGGATTAGAGAGAATTTTTTTAATGATGTGCTTTGCTAAAAGGTAGATGTATTAGAAAAATCAAGGCATATTTTGGGCACTGGCAAACTGCCGTTGGGCTGGAAATTCTGTGCAGTGGAAATCTGGATAGTAGACTTTTCTTTTCTCCTCTGAGTGTCCATTCACCCATGACCTTATAGCTGTACCTTGGTTTCCTTCTGAATAACCATTACTTACAAATTCCCAAGTAAGAAGCAGAGCAAGCGTCTAAGCAGCTGGCTAACAGGAGAATGAAATGGTGTAGGGAAAGAGACATGATCCCTGCAGCCAAGGAACCTTGCTGGATCTTTTGTTGAGTGAGAAGCTGAGGCATAGAGAAACCAACCATACTCTTTTATCTCTTCCCTACTGTGCCAAGCCTGAGGCTTCACTGCTACAAACAGATGGAGGGAATGGTATAGAGGTAGAGAACGCTTGGGTCCTGAATCTACTCATACCTAAATACTGAGTCCTATTCTGAATCTCAGAGACCAGGGCTTTGAACTAACTGGGTATTCAAGAAGGGTGAGAGGGAAACAGTACACAATTAGAAAAGGTGAAAAATCATTGCAAGTGTGTGGCTACCAGTAATTTAATACTAACCCTGTTCTCCCTTTGTCTCTCATGCAGCTTTCACCTTACTCTTTGCTCTACCCACTGGATTCACCACATTCCATTTTGTATAAATTTTTTTTTGAACATGTGTGCTTGTGTCTGTGCTCTCTCTCTCTCTCTCTCTCTCTCTCTCTCTCTCTCTCTCTCTCTCTCTCTCTCTGTGTGTGTGTGTGTGTGTGTGTGTATGCGTGCAGATACCCAAGGAAGCCAGAGGTCTCCATGGAACTGGACATACAGACAATTGTGATTCACCTAAGATGAGTGCTAGGGGCCACTCTAGTCCCCTCAGAGAGTAGTACGCACTCTAGTTCACTGAGCCTCTCTCTAGCCTCCGCATTCCATTTTTCAGTGCTTACTAACCATTTATTATGTGTTTGCTAATGCTGGTGCCAATCCAAAAGTGTTCTTTTCTTCCTTTTGTAAATAAATACAAGTCCTTCATAACTAAGGGCTTGCCTGGATAGACCTCCCTCTAGTGTTTATGCAACCTTTTATAAACAGCATCCCTTGTATATGAATCCTATAGTTGCAGAATGTATTGTTTTATGTCTTATTATTTTATTTTATGATAGGGTTTCAAGTGTATCAGGTTAACCTAGAACTCACTGTGTAAATGAAAATGCCCTTAAATTTCTGATCATCCTGACTGCACCTCCCTAGTGCTAGGATTATAGACAGGTATATACCAACACAACTGGTTTTATATGCTGTGCAAGAAATCAGAGGTAGGGCTTGTAGATGCTCAGCAAGTGCTCTACAAACAGAGGCATGCTTACAGTTTATTTGTTATTGTTTTTGTTATTGTTTCTTCTATTATTTTTGTGAACTCCTTGAGCTAGAGACCAGCTTTTATGAGCTTCAAATCCCCTTTAAGCATTTACACAGTATCTGATATACAGTAAGAACTGAATAGGGCTTAGAAGACTAGCTCAAGAGCTAAAAGTACTTGCTGAGGACCTGGGTTTGTGTCCAGCACCCGAAGTGGGCCCCGACACATGTAACTGAGTTGCAGAGGATCTGATGTCTTGTCTCTGTAGGTGCTGCATACACGTGATATACATACACACACTCAGGCGTGCACACAAAATAAACAGACAAATAACTACGGAAAGGGAGTTCAATAGGTGTTTGTGAATGAATGGTGAACTAGAAGATGTAGGCAACAAACCAAAAGGGAGCCTCCAGCTTCCACTGGCTTTTCCCACATCTGTTTCTAAAGCATCTTCATTGTGCTCTACAGATTACTTAGGCTTTCTTACTCCATTGATTTGTTTCTTTTGTATTTTCATTTCCTTTGTGGTTAGGTGTGCCTATATGACTAACTTAATTGCATGCGCACCGTACTTCCAGGTCTGGACTTTTGAAGCTCCATCTTCCACCTTTTCTTTTCTACTGGCTGGGAAATGCCTATGTCACCTTGGAAGCAAGGGTTGAAAGAAGCCTAGGTTCTGTCATCCCAAAATATTTAAATGACTGTAAGAAGTAAGTACCTTCCCACCGAGACACTGAGCACTTCCACTGTGCTTCTAGAAGAGGGAGAAAAGAACTTTGTTTGTGTGAAATCACCCCAATTGAGGGATTGACTGACCGAATTCTTCATTATAACTCACATTTCCCTGAAATGAGAGCAAGTGGGATGTTCTTGGTCCATACTGGGTTCTGAGAGTCGTGACAACTATAGATGGACAAGAACTCTACTCTAAAAAGCCTTCCTGTTGTCTGGCATTCTGTGCTTTTGGAAAAGGTCATTCATAGTCTAAGGTCACTGAGCAAGTCTGTGGCAGGCTGTGGTGAGGTTAGATTCTAGGAATAGATTCCTAGATCTGCTCCCCCCCTGGATTTGGGTAGTCAGCCAAGGAAAATTACAGCATTGATAGGCAAGCAGCCCACATACAGGGAGGATACGTAAAAGCTAAAACAACCGCCCCAGCAGAAATGCAGGTGACTGCAGTTTCTACAGGAGTGATGCTTTTCTGGCTGGGCTCTCGTAGGCTTCAGTAGTCTGCATGCATGATGCCTTCTAATCTTCTGAATACTGCTTCCTGATTCTAAGCCTGGTCAGCAAGAGGAGCATTGTGACATTTATTTTGATGCAAGCAGACAATAAATGCACCAACCAAAATGTCTCTATTCTTGTCACAGTGAACTTTGGTAGCTATAAGATGAATATGAAATATACTTAGTCACAAACCAAGCAATTTTTAAAGCCCCCAGAGGTGTAGTGTATTACTAGAATGTACCACTCAGTGTTCATAGCTACAAACTACAATCTACCCATCAATGTTCATAGCCACCTTCATTTTAGTCCTCTCCAGTTGATGCTCACAGTTACACAAGGTCCTGATCTACCTACTGAGTACATGTCTCCTCAGTAGGCATCTTGAAGGCTACTGCCCATTCAGAAACAAAATAATTTTTACATTTAAATAGACTTTCCTGTGTTTTTAACTGGGTGGGGGGAAGGGAATCACAGCTACTGTTCTTGGGATCAAAGTTTGCTCAAAGCCATAGATCCCTGACTCCCCATGCCAGGGATCAACTGGTGCTTTCTTACCCTTCCCATCAGTACCCACAGCTACAAGAAGCCCCTTTTGTGTTCCTAGGGCTGTTGGCCCATTATTTGGTTTTTTGTCCTTGACATTATGCCACCAGTGATGTGTAGGTGTCCAGTGGACATCAGAATTACTTTGTGAATGTCTTGTACACAAGTGTAGCTATGTGGGGTTCATGCTTTCAGGTTCTAGCTCAGCAAATATAAGATGGAGACTAAGGATCTGTAATTTTAATTGGCACTTTATGTAACTCTGGTGGGTCTAAGATGTTATATTTGAGAGCATTCTTTCCTCTTATCTGTGAGACATCTTTCTATAACACAGAAGGCTCACCGTGTGCTCTTTAAGCATTTCTTTAGTGATCTTCTTTTGCTGAGAAGACTGAATCTGTATATCATAGTTCGCAAATTAGGCCTCATCAGAAACTGGCCTGTGTTTATGTTCCATCCCATGATTACTCCCTAAAACCTCAGCGTCCATGTTCTTGATTTCCGTGTTCTGAGGCTTGAGAGAGGGATTGTTTGTGTCCACCGTGTTTTAAGTCACTGACTTGCAAGTATTCTTCAGCCTGCAGCCATTTCCTTCACTTCCCAGCCTTCACTCAATCAGCTAGTTTATAGTGAGCCAAGACCCCCTTCTCTGTGAGCAAGCCTCATCATAATTTCCTGGGAATGTGTCCGTCTCTTGGTGCTGAGAGCTTTCCTGAGTCCCTCCTGAGGACACCTTACCTGTAATTTACTCATTCTTTTCTTTGATGTCCCCACCAGATCCAGAACCAGAGCCTCTGCTGGCCAGGCTCACACACTTGTCTCCAAGCCTCTAGGGTCAGGGATAAGGGCTGTGGACTGTAGGCAAAGTAGCCAGTCTGGACCTGGAAAAGCCACTGCCCAGTGTTCTGGTCAATAAGGAGAGCTAAATGTTATTTCAAAAACTGGGAACTGTTTCTGATCCCATCAAAACAGACATCTAAAGAAGATATAATTCCTGTTGGTGTTGACCTAACACTGTGGAATATCTTTGAGTAAGCAAAGCAATGATCTAAAGTGTCCTGCACTGGTATTTCATATCATGAGCAGAACTGTACTTAAGATGGCTGAATACCAGGGCGGAAAAGAAGAGGAGAAAGGCATTAGGCTACCCTGTTCTGAGAGATGAGGGTGTGGGGGGTTCATAGGTCACTATGCAGTTGGGCTTCTTTGTTAAAGAATGCATCCTTCACCAAAACTGATACGCTTGTTAGGAGAAGAGGCAATGAGTTTCTCATGTCTTGCCTCAACTATCTTCTTTCAAGAAAAGCTCTGTGGAGGCTTTGACTCTGAGGAGGCAGGACAAGCTGAGCCCTGCCACTTGGTGCATATGCCAATTAGTCTGTATGGTTAACCCTCAAAGACACAAGCCTCTCTCCTTACTGCCTCTGAGAAAACAATCAAAATGAGGGAAAGCGATGGTGGGAATTAGATGCATTTTCTCCCTTTGAGACTATGGAATTTGGATGTCTACCATCAATGAGAACCAGAGAAAGGACAGAAAGTCCACTGGGGGGAAAGGGCCATGCTAGCTTTTCAGTTCTCTGAATTTTGAGTCTAGGGAGTGGGCTTGTCTCTTGCAGGCTTGGGTTACCTTCGAGCAGACACCACTACCACATTTGTCTCCAGTAGCCTTTCTCCTTCCGGCATATGGCAGACCTTCACATTTCCTGGCTTCCCAAGAGCCTGCAAAGAAGACATTCACCCATCCCATTTTCGAAATGGGAAAACAGAGGCTCAGGGGCTCAGTGATTTATTTAAAGTGCAGCATAAGCAAGCAAAGAAGCCAGCAGGAGATAAGAGTTTGCCTAAGTCCCCAGTCAATTTTCTGTTCCCCAGACAACACAAAGCCTAAATAAACCTACATCAACACCATATGGTACCAGCAGAGCAGGCGGATGTTGGGCACTTGTACTAAAATGGGCTATAAAGGAAAGATACTTTGTACGTGAGAGTAATCAGAGAACAAGCTATCCTTCCGATAATGGCCTTCGTTTTTAGTCCACTAACCTAGGATGACATAAGCTTTGAGGAACGGGATGGTCCAGTCCCATATTCAGTCCTTAAAAACACAAATTACAAGAAAAAGACATTGTTTTGAGCAGCTAATAAATGACAATTAAGAATCCTTAGAGTCTGTCTTATTGAGCATTCTTCTTAGTTAAAAATATTGAGGTATTTTTTTTAAAAAGGCTTTCTAGGAAATTTGTACTGAGAACAGGTTCTGTGCTCTTTGGGGATAAGCTATTTCAGAATTGTCTTCAAACTTCGATTAGTCAAATGACACAGACCTGCAAACACATTCTCGATCCAGACTGACTCAAGGATCCGCCCCTGCACACAGCGATGTATCCCACTAGGTTGCCAGAAGAGCAAGTACAATTTGTCTATAGAATTAGGCTTCGCAGTTAGAGTTCCTGCTTTGGGTGTGTGATATCCTGTGGACTGCAAACAGATTTAGTGTCCCCAAACAGATGGGTTTTCCCTTTATGGGCCACTCTTAAGTTTCCTAGGCAAACCACAGCTGTGCTAATGTCCCTTTGTGTAAAGAATTGTTTAAGTTTTTTTTTTTTTTAACCTGATGTGTGTCCAGAGTTTTGAACAGGGGACAAAAGGGACGCAGCACCATCTGCAGGAAGAGAGGACTCCTTTCTTTGTGCTTTTCAGCGGGGACTGTGACAGGCAGGAGGAACTCTCTTGACTCTCATGAGAGTCCTTAGCAGGGAATAACCAACCCACTCCAGCTAGGTGAAACAGGAGATGGAACATGGTAATGAATTTTTTGGTAGCTCAAGACTTTTCTAGATGGCCACAGAATCAAGCTTCAGTGGTGTAGATAGCAAGCTCTTCAGGGTACACCACCGGGGCGTTCCATGGAGCAAAGTGCATCATCCTGCCAGTAAAGTGGCTTGGGCTACCATGGCTAGAACCTCTGGTCCTGAAGCCTCAGATAACGTAATGAGTTTCTGCCTCCCTGACTAAACTACTTTCTTCCTGACATCAGCTTTATGACACTCTCTTGCAAAATGAAATCTCCTGTGGCACATCTGGTCTCATGGCTCGTCTCCAGCTGAGATAAAGCGAATTTCCAACCTCCACCTTGAGTAGAGGAAAGACCTTTCCAACAGCGGAGAGCAAGTGGCAACTCCCCCCGCCCCACCCCATGTGGAGCACTTGCACAGCATCGGCCTCTCAGCCAACCAGTCTTCCTGTCAACTTCTTCTATACTAATGTCCAGAACAACACACGAACCAATGGCACTGCCGAACACCCTGCAGTAATTCTTTTCATGACTAAGAAATATATATGCATAGCGTCTCCTCCAAGGGGATAATCTGAAGACTCTCAGTTTGCGCCTTTCGCTCTGAGCTCAGGTCCCTGGCAGATGAATATGTACCTCTGTCAGTTGAATTGATTCATCCTGATGTTACAGGAGACGGGCTCGATCTGTTCCTACCCACACAGTTTTGTAGAGTTAAGAGGAAGATTTAAAGAAGAAGCGGGGGTTGGGGGGGGATAGCTGACACGGCTGTCTGCATAGCAAGGAGTAAAGATACAACAGTCATGCGGCCACGGGGGGGATTTTAAGACAGTTTTTCCTCAGAATTATGCCATGTTTAACAATTGCAACAGCAAAACCTCTTATCAGGTGAGGGCCCTTTATCTGATGAAGAGACTCTTTCAACCTTCGTTTGGGGTAGAGGTTTCCTCTAGGTGATCCTTCTGATATATTTTTGTTATAGTCTTCTATTGAATTCTATACCCAGACACAGCAATGTGTGGAGGTACCCAGAGGATCTCTGGGATTCCAGAAACACCTTTTGTACAGACTTGTCCACTCTCTGCTAGGTACAGAATGGTAGAACTGTCTGTTGTGTTATCTCAGTGAAAAACCAACTGCCTGGCCAACATTGAAAACCCATTCTGTTGCCTGATTTTGCAGGGCCATGAAGAGTCCAAACTAGACCCACTTTGGCATGGACTATCACTTTCCAATCCAACAGTAGTAACCTCTTTCTTGGTAGAACTATTCCTCCCTTGGGTGTTAAGTTCTTTAAGCTGGAAGATTCCAGAATTATAAGGATTAAAAGGAGAATGTCTACAGGAGGTTTGTTAGAGGCACTGTGCCTTTTTAGCTTCTACCCTTTGAGTCCGAATCTGTGGGTTTTGTGGTATAAAAGATCAAAGAGCACCAGGAATGTATTATAGGTCTGAGGATGTCCTATGTGCTACACAGACTACCCAAACTTGTAATGTGCTGTCGTCTAACCAATACTGTCACCAAGACTCAGTGGACATCCTGACTCTGCAAGCCCAGTTGCTCTTTATTGATAGACTCAGTGCTTAGAACCACCAGGGTTCTTTGAAACAGTGAAAGATATTTTATATGTCCTTAAATTAAATTCCCAAGGCCACTTTCTTCTCCATCAGTTATTCCCTAACTCCTACATGTAAGACTTGATAAGGCTATGATTTTTCAATTAACATTGTAATTTGGCTACCAGATCAGGACTACATTTGAGCTTTGTTGCTACACCTGAAAGGGAAAGTTTAGTTTAGTGCCAAGAGGTCCCTTCCTATGGCCATGTCCTGAGTATGGAAATTAAGCTCATGGTGCAATTGGATGTATGCTTGAAAAATTAACGTTATCAATATGCCTAAATTTCTCCTGCTGCAACCTCCCCAAGGCCCATTCTCAGTGGATGCTAATCTCCTAGAAGACCATTAAGAATTTTTCTCCTGGTACCTGGCCTTTAAAGCCATTTGAGGTTTTCACTAGAAAATCCATACTAGGCACTCATTTCCTTATATGTTTAACAACCTAAAATCGCTCTTGAGATCAATTCATTGGTCAAAGGGTTCTTGAAGTTGCTGTAGTCTCCTATTAAGTGATATGTGGAGGTACCCAGAGGATCTCCTGAGTTCCAGAATCATTCTGTATAGAACTTTCTACTTTGCTATGTCAATAGGAACCAATCAGTGCAGATGTATGATGTATTAATCATATTAACCAGTTCACAGAGAGCCAAAAAGTAATTAGAAAGATCATGGAACCATTAACAATGTTCATATAATGCCACAATCATGCTCCAGCGGAGAGCCCCTCCACACTCCACTGCTGTTGCTAACCGTATGTGGCTCATGCTTGGCAGTGGATGCTTCCCCCAGGACATCATCACTCTTCTGAAAGATGACTGACTGCTTCTCCGTTGTTCTACACCGCAGAGATCATTCAATGTTTCTTTCTTCATATTACATTCGAGATCTTATAAAGTGTTTGATTTTAGGTCCTGCTAATATGATTGTGTTCTAGCTTCAGAAGTTAGAGACAGGATAATTCAAGTGAGCATCTTCCACTATGTGCTCAGCACCTATACCCTCCACACACACACACACACACACACACACACACACACACACACACACACACACACACATTAGTTAAGTATACTAAATCTCCTTGGGATAAGAAGGCATTTTCCTCCTGACAGTCTATATGGTATCATTTGTCCCTTTCTACCTTTAGCCATGAACACTGTCCAGTTAAGCACTTCTCCCTGGTCTGTTTCTGTTGGGATGGTGGGTCGAAGCTGCCAGGCATGAGCCTGAAGCCAAGGGAGACCCCTACACAGAGAGAATGGCCTGGGAATCAAATCAATACAGGAAAGGCAGGGCTAAACAGGGCTGGGGTGGTGGATGTGGGTCCAGTTCAGCCAACCCCAGGAATGCTTGGGCCTCAGAAGTGTTTTGGTTTGATGTCACTTTTTGTGACTTTTCTGACATCTTCAAGTGTCAAAAGTGTGACCTGAAACATTTAAAGACACTTCTGCCTGGAATGTGGCTGCTGTAGAGATGTGAGAGAAGACAGAGGGTAACTGTTTAGACTCCAAGATGCAGAAAGAGGATGAGGGTTTTGGAGGGTTCTTAGTCCAAGTTCCACCCTGTGGTGCTTCCAGTTCCTTCGCTGGGCTGTCAGAGAAGCGAGCAGGGTAAGCCACTCTCACAGGAGTCTCATCCTGCCTCCCACTCAACACAGAAGTCCAGCTTACTGCTTTATTGGAGCAATAAAAGGAAATGGGGATGTCCCGTACCTAGTTCCACAGACTGATCTGAAAAAATCCTCTCAAGTCCTTAGAACTTAAGTCACAAAGGAAGAATAACTTGATAAGAATTAGTCCTTCCCCCAACCCAAAAAACAAAACCGAAGCATTCTCTGTCTCTGTCTATCTCTCTGTCTCTGTCTCTATCTTGGTCTCTCTGTCTCTCTCTCTCTCTTTCACTCCCTTTGTCCTAAAAACTAGTAAAACAAGGGGGCCTATTTGCACAGTTTTGTGAATGTCTCAGAACAAAGCAATGTACAGAAGCCAATACTTACCTCCTGTATAAGATACAGATCTTGTCACATCATAGACCATCACAGAGCATGAAGCTAGTGTGATGGAGAAATGTCTCTAGCAGAGGAGCAAAATATGGTCCTGATGCACGAAAGAAACCTGACAAAAAAGAGTGAAAGGTGTGCCTGTGTGAGCATCTAGCTAAATGTCTAGAAAATGCACACCAACCTTCGGCTATATAAAACAGGCCGGCAGTGACTGGAACCAGGGCAGAGGACAGAAGCATTGCAAGAAGACATAAGTAGCTGTGGGTGGCAACAGAAATGTCTGATGTTTTGCCTTCACGAGTATGTGTGCATGTGTGTGTGTGTTTCCAAACACATCCAGTTGTACACTTTAAATATGTAAAGTTTATTGTACATACAGTCTACCTCAAGAAAGCCATAAAAAAAAAAAAAGAATGTTGTACCAAACTAAGTAAATGAAGCATGAAATGAAAAGCAAATTGAGCTGGGAGGTATACAAGAATTGAAAAAGAAGCAGCCAGCATCCCTGGTAACCCCTTACATCCGGAGAAGTTAGACTGCGCTCCATAGGGTAAGATATCTTAAAAGCCCCACGTGCTCCCAAGTTCCTCCTTTGCCTATGTATAGTGGTACCTGACACTCTCACCAGGGTTATCACTCCTGCAGGGACCCTGGAGACAGGGGCATTGAAACTGAGTGTGTGCATTGGATTAGCTCATTAGCTAAAGCCTTGCTTGATTTACACTGCTGGCTTTCAACCTTCCCCCTAGGAACTCAAAATCACACCCCAGGGAGATCCTGGGACTCTAAGGTTCAGAGGTAGCTCATATTTTTTTTTAAAGTGATGAGTCTTTCATGTCAATATAATTACTAAAACTCCCAAGTAGCTCTTAAGCCTCGGGCTGCACCTCCCCTTTCCTGATTACTCTGTTCCCAAACCCTAAGCACTGAAAACAATGGCCCCGAAGGCCTGAGAGGTGAGAGTTTTGACCCAGCAGAGTGTTATCCACAACTATACAGCTGGCGTCTCCAGTTCCCTTCCTCAGTAACCCCTAGCCTTTATTCTATTTTGACTTTTTTGATTCCCAAACTAATGGCACTTAAATAGAACATTGTCCTTAAAGCTTCAGGAGTGCTATTCCCCAGCTGGTTATTGTGGTCAGAGCCAGCATGCAGGAGGTGGAGACAGGAGATTAAGGTGATCAAAGCCTCAACTATATACCAAGTTTTTAGCCAGCCTGAACTACACAGAACCCTGCAGAGAGAGAGAGAGAGAGAGAGAGAGAGAGAGAGAGAGAGAGAGAGAGAGAGAGAGAGAGAGAGAGACAGAGACACAAAAAAAACCCCCAGAAAACTCATTTCATTTTGACCTAGAACTGAAGATCACTAAGATGCCTAGTGCTGTAAAGTGATTTCTTACTTGAACCCGTGTCTATTTATCTGAGACATTGGGAATATACACAGGACTAGTAAACACGGAGTGACAAAAAGACACTGTGGGAGGTAGGAGAAAGGGTCCCGGTGAAGCTATGATTGCTGGAGCGTGGCGTGTTGGAGAAGGACATATGGGGACATGGTCCACCTGCTAGAGCTGCCATTTCTCTTGTTCTCTCTCTCAGTGGCTCTGAAATGTGGCCTTCAGGCTGGGTAGTCCCCTTCAGTGCAAACTATCCCCCTGGGAGTCTCGAATTCACACATGTCTTGTTTCCACACAGAAGAAGCAATTTAAACTTAAGTTAGGGTTTTAACTGAACAATCCGCTAATCTATGCATCTTGAAGGAGGACAAAGTGGAGGCTTCGCTCTGTTCTTTGTGTCTATGGCCTCACACATTCGCTCGCACAAGCCTCATCTGTGGAAATGTCTTTGAAATGTATTCACTGGGGATAATTATAGAGGTCTAACACTTCTGCTCTTCAATTAATGCTATAAAATTAATGGTCCTTCATTTTTACATCCTATGCAAATGATGGTGTCATCTCCAACTGTAAGCCTCCCCGCTCACACACTGAATATGATTAGTGTCCCTTTAAGCTGAATTAGAGCATGCGACCTTCTAGGGTATGTCAGGAGCAAAAGCTCTGTGCGCTTATTTCCGAGGTTTCATTATGAAATGTTCGTAGAAAGCAGAATGTCAGAGTTGACGCCAAAACAGGTTTCAGTGACTGATTTTTCAGGGTTGTGGCCTTAGGAGAGGGCAGACCAGAACTGGAGGACAGCTCATAAATCTACTATTTTCACTCAAATGCAAGCTGTAATAGCCTTTACAGTATGCACATTTCCAAACAAAGGACATACAGATTCCGTTACGATAATGAGGTGGGTGCATAGGAAATGCAGAGCGATTCAAATATTACAGCCATTACACCCTTTGCAAACCGACCCAGGAGATGCATAGTCCAACTCTAGGTGTATAGCAAGAATGACCAACTCCATGACTTAGAAAGGAGGAAATTAAGATGTTGTGATACTTTAATTTCGAGGACTGAGTGCCAGGAGCCAGCAACTGTGGCTTCCCGGGAGCCTGGAGGCGCCATGCCAGAATTGTTATATGCACGCATCCGTTCCACGAGGCACATCTCTCTGTGTTAGGCAGTTTGGATGAGCTGAAAACACTACATAGCTCAAGTACACTCATACTCATGGTCAATATTCTCACTTGTATGAAGAGCTTTCTTCAGACGGTGGACTAGCAGCTACTGTTTGAGTTCTTGAGAGACATTTAAAATGACTGGAAGCCAAGGCAGGTGACAGAGGAGCATGGAAGAAGGGGCACATCATAAAGATGCCAGGCCCGGGGAAGATAGCCTCCTCAGTAAACTGCTTTTACCGAGTGCTACATAAAAAGCGGAGCTCATGGCATGTGCCTGGAACCCCAGTATTGGGGAGAGGGACAGAGAAAGATCCTGGCCTAGCCAGTCAGTAAGCCCCAGGTTCAGTTTAAGATCCTTTCTTTAACAAAAAATCAGGAGAGAAGAGATTGAGAAAGAGACCTTCTGTCTACTCCCAGTCTACACAGTCATATAAACACCAACATATGAGCATGTCCAAACCCGTAACACACACACACACACACACACACACACACAACTGTAACCATATCTAGGAGAGAGAGAGAGAGAGAGAGAGAGAGAGAGAGAGAGAGAGAGAGAGGGAGAGAGAGAGAGAGAGAGAGAGAGAGAGAGAGAGAGAGAGAGAGAGAGAGAAGAGATTATAAGCAGATTCAAGATACCCGTGGCCAAAATTGAGTCTCACATTGATGGTTTCTATGGTTCCTTGTAGCCAAGATCTTTGGTGTTGTTGCACATCTTCCTGAAGCCAAGTCCAAAGAGAGCATGTCCAACTAGCCTTTGTGCCATGCCGAATTGGGTGAGGCACAATTCTTTGGAGAATTGAGTTTTGTTGTTGTTTGTTTTTTTCTGTTGCAATAGAGAATTGCTCAGCTGCAGGAATTTGAGAAGTTGAGAAAGTTTGCTTCGTCAAAGGGCCAGGTTTAAGGAGTCTGATCTGTGCTGTAGGTTTGCAGTGGGGTTTTGAGAGCTGCACACAGGTAAAACTGGGAAGCTCTATACTCGGGGCGTGTTGTTTCAACAGGATGTGAAAAGCCATTAGGAGTATGAGCATCCTTTTTCACTAGTCTGATACTATTTTTCTGAACCGTGTCAGATGGACCGGGCAAGCATCATTCCTAGTGCCCTGCTCAGTCAGAGGAGAGATGGGAGGAGAGAAGCCACAGCACCGTACAGGTTGGTGGTCAATGGACATGAGACCTGGCTTGGAAGTAGGGGCTGGTCAATGTCTATTTCTAAGAAGGTGGAGAAGAGCTCATTCATCAAAGCTTGTCTGAAGGTAAGCCCTGAATATAGGAGGACTGGAAAGAGTTTAGCAAGACATCTGCAGTGTAGAGGAAGACTAAGCTAGGCATTATTTCTGAATGAGACAAAAAAGAGGGACTGAAAAGAAAATGTAAGGAAGTAGGTTAGAAAGTGTGGGAGCCAGAAACCAGCAAGAGGCAAAAGGTCGTGACCCAGTTCATTTTACTAAGTGTGTCATTATGTATGTGCGTGCGTGCGTGCACGTGCATAGGTCACTTGGTGTGAAGGTCAGAGGACAACTTCTGGGAGACACCTTTCTCCTTCTACTATTTGTTTTGGGACTCAAACTTGGGTCCTTAGGTTTGTACAGCAAGTGCCCTTTTCCCACCACAACCATCTTACTGGT
Source organism: Micromys minutus (assembly GCF_963924665.1). Taxonomy (NCBI): domain Eukaryota; kingdom Metazoa; phylum Chordata; class Mammalia; order Rodentia; family Muridae; genus Micromys; species Micromys minutus. The sequence goes on along the minus strand of NC_137955.1, from coordinate 9,047,895 downwards.
TCTCCTCTGGGTACTGAAAGTGACAAAGCTCACAGAATGCCGAATGGTTGTGACACCATAGCACTGAAGGAGCTGGTTTTGTGAGCAGTTGCTGTGTATGAAACAGGCAGTTCTGTGATCACAGGTGTATGGAGTCCAAGAGGAAACTGATCCTGGGAGACTCAAAGAAAGGACGGGGGCCTTGAGCGGCAGAACTGGCTTTGAGACAAGTTATCTTAAAGACAGGTGGAAACGGCAGTTAAAACCCAGGCCACGTGTGCTTAAACTTAGTAACAGACCTAGGGAAGCTTGTCAATTACTTGTGTGCTTTGTATTAGAAATGTCACCTGCAATGAGAGGAAACACTTTAGACTCTACTACAATGACACTGAAATGGAGAAGCTAGAGAAAAGGCTAGTTTAATTCTCCCTGTGGTAAGGTTTGCCATTCACCAGGTCAACAAGCAGCCCTCAAGGCTAAACAAATACACAGTCCTATCCGGGCCTACGCCATTAGAACATGAATTTATTTTGGTACTTGAGACCATTCTCAAGTAAAAAACGAGCAACTAAAACTCCAATCTTACAGGACAAACTAAGTGGATGTCTCTGGAAGGTACCATTTTCCCACAACAAATGGTCTACTAACAACCAACGGCCATAATGATTTTGTCTAGACGCCTGCTTCATGCAATCAATTATAATTTGAGATGAGGGAAATTTGAATTGGGATTAAAGTGTGAAATTAGTACTCATTTTTAAGGCATGTGAATGGCGTTATTGTCATATGTGATAGCATTTGTGTTTTAATAGTCTAATTAAATATTTATATCGAAGAGGATTGGGATAAAATGACAGAGTCACTAGCATTTGTGTTAAAAGAGCAAAAACTGCAAGAAGAATGAAGGACAGAACAAGAGGTTGAGAAGCACAATTGTTGAATCCAGCCCAGGAGCAGAGGCAGCTGGCTGTACTATTCTCTCCATTGAAAGCATGCCCGAAGTTCTCATGGCACAGTTTAAAGCACAGCTCAGCCAAAATAAAACTAGTTTCTTACTGTTCCCAGTGCCTGAAGCATATCTAGGCGGTTAGCTCTCTTCTCTTGTAACTCATACTTCAAGCCCTTTCTTACATATTAAAGCAGCTTCGGAAAAGTGATAGGTGTGTCTAAAGTGTTTCCTCTACACTCACGTTAAAGACCCAACTCCAGTGCCTCAGAACACGTGCCTGTAAAAATATATAACCAAGGAAAAGGGAGCTTCTGTGGGCAGATATGAAGTTGTTTGTTTGGATTTATAATTTTCTGGGAAGGTGATTAGGTTAGACTGAGACAGTGAATAGACATTAGCCTGGTGTAGTTGATGTCTTTGTGATAAAGAGAAACACCAGGGCGCAGAAACCGAGCACAGAGACAGCTACAGGTGACTGTCCATTGGCCAGGCACAGAGCTTCAGAGGAGACCAGTCCCCCCAGCCACACCTTGATCTCCACATTAGCCTTAAAAGCTGATAGAGGGAAATTTGTACTGCTTGAACACTGGTCCAGGAGGAGATGAAGGTGGGGGTCCTGCATCCATTAGATGCTGGAGGGCATCAGGCTGCTCTGCCTTTTCCCAACAAGCCCTTCACTCTTTGTGAGGATCCCCCGCTTGTTCTCTTTGTTTCAGGAGTGTGAGACTGAAACTGTGCCTCTGGTTGTCTTTGCATCGGCCAAATCACTGCCTGAATCCTGCATTGTAAATTTCCTGAGGCTACACTGGTCCTTTCAGGGTGTTCCTTCCAAAACTTTCCATATCTTGTTCAGACACAAATTACCCCTGGGAGATTATAGAAATTTAAAAATAAATAAATAAACTTCTTGAGGGATTACAATACAATGGTAGCCTATAATTCTCTTTTCATTGCTGCTGAAAGAGAAGCGGTACCCAATGCGGAAAGCATTTATTATATCTGAGAAGAAAGCTCTTATTTCTGGTCCAGAGATTCACCATGGCATTTATAATTATATTCTGGAGTCAACATTGTTAAAATTTGGGCTTTCGTGCTAAAAAGTGATTTTTTAAAAAATATATAATTACCTACTAATTCTTTCCAAATGGTGTGACTTGACTTTTTTTTTTTTTTTTTTTTAAATCATAACTCATCTTAAACAATCTATTTTTTTTTCTTTTTTTGAGGAAGTCTAAAATAACACATGGGTGGCTTGGCCTTGGCACAGCTAAACTCTGGAACATTAAACTGAAGTCATAACAATGGGTAATATTTTAATATAATGAAAAATTATCATTAACTTTTCTCGACAGGAAGGAAATGAATTTGCCTCATTGTACACATTCTGAGAAAAATGAGGCTAAGACTATTTCAAAGGATGTTCCACCTAATTCAAATGGGCCTTAAGTGCTATCCGGACAGTAGCCCCAGAGTCTGGGGTCATCACACTGAACAAATAGAGCCTCTGAGGAGAGAATGGAGCTGGTGCCTCTCCAAAACATATGCAGATGAATTTGAGATTTCAGAGGATGGTTAATCCCACACAGCAGGCAAGTGCCTTCCCAGGGGTCTGTCTCAGACCTCAGGTAAATCGCTATCTTTATCACATTCCTTCCCCTGACTCAGAGCGAATATCCTATTAAGCCTTCATAAGCCCTTTTCAACTTAAAATGGGACATAGTAATATTAAAAATGTGCATTTATTAAATATTCCATGAAAGTCACAAAATCTTCAAAATATTTTCCTTAGACACCTGGGACAGGAGCTGAGCTTCAGAAACCATGATTCTCAAAAGTTTTCTTTGCTACAATTTCAATTACAGCCCCTCCCACCCCTCAGCCGGTCTGCCCTGCTCCACTTTTTCTAGTTACCTTGTTTTGGTTTTCCTCTCTCTGTTACTATACTCTTCCATTATCAAAATATAAACAGTTGGATAATAGTCGCATATTCCAGGACTCCCTCCAAACACTGGCTGTCAAGTCAAACCAAAGGGGACCAGAGACCAAACTCATCCCAGTGATCAAACATCAGTTAAGGAAATATAAGAAAGCAGGCCAGTATTACGCAACCAAGGTGAAGAGACCCGTCAATTCAATTTCCTTTCCTTTTTGTTTGATCATTTATGGAAATTGTGGCCATGACCACTGCATTCTAAGAGTCCCTTGAACTTTATTTGGTCTCACTATAGCAGGTAACTGTTACAGTACTGGACATTGTGCTGTGTTTCTTCTGCCTGCTTTAAGACGCAGGTCATTGGTTTATAGATTTGGAGCAAGTTATCCTTCCTACTTCACCCCCATGCCTCAAATCAACACACACACACAACACAACACACACAACACTTTACACATTTGGTGTTACTGAGATGAGTGTCATTTGTAGCTGGTAAGACTATCTGCAGTTAGCATCGTTAATTAGATTAGTCACAGATCAAGGTTTTGTTCATCTCCCTTACCCCATCCTCTGATAAAGCTTTGGGGAGGGAATTTCTGCTGTACCAACTCCTTGTGACACTGGCAAAGTCTGAGATGGGCCCACCTTCCCTGCAGAGAAAAAGACAATCCAGAGTATAGTAGCACTCATCAGCCTTATCTTGCCTTCCTACCAACTGTGTGGATGGTGTCTGTGCTTGGCTCCCCCTGGCCTGGGGTACCACAGTCTGGCAACAGAACAATGTTTGTGCCCACATAATGTCCTGTGATTTAAAGAAAAAAAAATGACTCACTACCTTTCAAATAGCCAAAACAAAAGCCTAGGCATTTAGAGATGGAATTCAGGCATTTATCTTGAACGCTGGGATACTGATGGAGATGTACAAAATGATTGCTCATGAAATTAACCTAATTTATCATAAATCCTGCCCTGTCTCCCATCCTCCTCTTTCTCATCAAGATCTTTAGCTTCATAATAAGAGGCAAAATAAGAGTTGGAGAAGACTGAAAATGAATTGAAAAGTCGATAAAAATAAAAATGTCTCCACATTCTTTCCTTTTCCTCACTCCATAGACTCTTCCTCTTTACACATGAGGTAGGTCAACGGTTCTTACAGCTTCTCTCATTGAAACTGGGTCAGTATGCCACACTAGAACCCCCTTCTCTCTATGTATGTGTGAGTGTGCATGCGTGTCTCCCCCCTTCTCTTTCCCTCCCTCCCTTCCTCTCTCTCCCACACTTTTCTCCATAGCGTAGTAAATATAGGGGCACAGGGAAGTAGGAGATACTAAAAGGAAGACTAGGCAGGGAACAGTGTAGGTAATGGGCAGGGCAGAAGGAGGCAGCAGAAATCCTTAGCCATACAAAACCCGAGGTGCCTGTCCAGGAAATCACTGGCAAACCGCACCGACTCCCACGCGGGAGCACGGTATTGCTGACTTGCAGTCATGAGAACAAGAGGGACAAACCCAACATGCTGGCTGCTGCTGCTCATTCGCTCTCCACTTCCGCTCACAGAGAGTCCTGGCAGCCATCCACAGTGCCATATGCTTTTGGGAAGTGGGGAAGCTGAATGCTGTGGCTGCAGGGAATTGAGCCTTATTGCTTCATAAGATTCCTGGTGGTAGAACTATTCTGAACAAGAACATGTCCGGCCCCATAGGTGTGCTCCAAGAATCACAGAATAAGAAGACTTCAGAGAAAGCCTTAAACAGTTGGGCAATGGGAGCCCAGAGAGGCAAAGAGGGCTCCTTGCCCAAAGTCCTGTACATTTGAATCGGCAACTCCTGACTATTTTTGAGTCTTTGGCTCAAGGCTTTGACTTTAAGGGCAATATTCTGGGTGCTGATAAATCTAGGATGTTTTGTTGTTGTTCTCTTAATGTCAAAGAATTTATATCAAAAGAAGAAAGAAAGGAAGAAATGAAGAAAGAAACAAGAAAGAGGAAGGAAGGAAGGAAGGAAGGAAGGAAGGAAGGAAGGAAGGAAGGAAGGAAGAAAGGAAGGAAAATACAAGCTTTGGGTAAAAATAAATTTCTGCCAAACATCGACAAAGCAACAGGATTTGGGCCTCAGTTTTCTAATCTGTAAACTTGGAATAGTCATTATCAGCATCACCATTCACATCATACAGAGAATATATGCACCAAACATACCGAACATGCCAGAAACATGGCAACTGCAAAAAAAGCCGTCCACATTTCCTGTGTGTAAGAAGCTGTCAGTGCATCTAAGACCTGGGCCCTTTACAAAGCATCCTGCCTTACTGACATTTCGCTCAGCTCCCCTTAGCCTCAGAGACTAAAATACTCAGTGGACACACATGTGCTCTACTCACAGTGTAATGAGTTGCCTTCCCAAAATTATCTAAGAAAATCAGCTTCTAAGGTGGAGTTTTTGTCACAGACCCCCAGACCCTAGCACAACCAACACCTTGATGGGAGTCCCAGTCAGGCCCTGGGACAGAAACAGAAACAGGGCTAATCCATCAGAGTCGGCGGTTCTGGGAAAGTTCCTATTGTGCTAACCTTGCTTTTTGGCTTCTGTAGTTCTGCTTCTGGATAACTGGTTTTTGCCAGCTGTACTGTGTCAACACAGAGTGGGGGTTTTGTGCTTTAAAGCTCACCCTGAGAAAGGCGTGGAACTGCACACTGGTCCCAAACACCCAGAGTAGTCACTGTTCATCCAACAGACTCTCTATTGGCTTGAACATGTGTCCACAGGATCTTCTCTGGTGGATGCCTCGTAACAGTCTCAAGGGAGAAAATGACTGTGTAACACATATTGGAGTCACATGTGGATTCTTGGTGAAACGGAGAAAACAGTTGTGGATGAAACCTGATTTTTAAAACCTTGGGGCCCAGGATGGTGGCTCAGTTGGTGAAGTGCTTACCTTGCAAATATGAGAACCTGCGTTCGATCCCCAGAAACCACACAAAAGTCCCAGGAGTAGGGAATTGAGAGCTGAGTAGTTGAATCATACAGATTTCTGGAGCTCGGTGACCAAGCCAGTCAAGCCTACTGGGTAGGCACCTGACCCAGGAACAACAACCAGATTGACCTCTGACCTCACCACACAGACACACATCCGAATTCATGCACATGCACACATGTGGCTTGGAAGGGACAAACCTTCCGGTCACAAGTCCAAGTCCCAAATTTGCTCTTCTTACTCCTGTGAGTTTGGGGTCTTGTTCTGTTACAGCAACAGGACAAAAAAAGTAATACAAGGGGAAAAGGGAAGTGCTCTGTAAACATGGCAGCTCATTCGTGAGCCTGGAGAACAGACAGCCTTTGCTCTAATTTGCTTGTCACTCTGGATGGCCCCGGATAAAGGCAAAAGCCTTGGTGCTGCTGTCTCTGGGAGGGGACTGCACACATGCATTCAGGAGCACTAGCTCACAGACACACATGCACATCCCACACTGTGGCCTTCCTGGCTTTGCTCAGTGGTCTTATGCCCACCCCACAGCCAACAAAATGTGAGCTCCATTTTCCCCTCTTAAGAAAGCTTTTCATTTTGGAGCTGGCCAGATAAAGAGGGCCAGCGCGCCAGCATCGGGCTCCTTTCTTTGTTGGAATGGCTCGAGCTACACCCTCGGTGATCTCATCACACGGAGATTCAAAGACAGGAGGAAAATCGAGTAATTAAAATGCATAAAGCTGAAAGGGCAATTACTGTCATACACCACGATCAATAAAACAACAACGTTAAAAGGGAAGTGTTTGCCATAGCCCGAGACTAGCATATAGAGGCTCTGCTGTGTTTTGAGCAGGGCAAAAGTTCCTAAATATGTACCACAGAAACTATACACACCTTGCAGAGGCCCTGGCATACCAGTAGAAGGGATTCAGAAATGCACATCAAGGCCCTCCAATTGTTCTGTATTACAGAGTCATCTCAGCAAGAGGTCATATTAAAGTCAGGTCTGTCAATCCTTTTCTCCCCAAACACATGTAAATACGGGGTTCACAAGCCAAATGTACTTCAAGAAAACATGGATTTAAAAAAAGCGAGAAAGCTTTCTTTATGAAAATTAATAGTTGCCAAGATGAACTATTGCTCTCCGCAGGGCCAGGCCAGCTGCGTAAGCTGCTGCTTAACCGTTTCTACTCAGGATTCTGAAGCCAACAGCCCATGATAAAGTCATTCTAAGCTGACGAAAAGGTGAATCAACACTCTAGACTGAGTGAACTCTTCAAAACAGATACTAAAATCGAATTGCTGTGGGGCTGGCAAGATGACCAAGAGGAGGAGTTAAGGTGTCAACCAAGAGTTGTCTGCTGATGTTCACAAACATGTGTGCCAAGGTAGGTACAAACATGCACACACACACACACACACACACACACACACACACACACACAATGTCAGAGAAAATGACATTTAATTATCAATAGTAATAAAGGCATAGCCTTTAGGATGAGGTGCTGAGACCATGGGGACTCCACCTTAATGGACACATTTAATGTCTTCATAACATGGCTTATGGGGCTGGAGACGTGGCTTCGTGGTTCAAAACACTTGTTCTTGCAGAGGACCCAGGTTCAATTCCTTGCACCACATGGTCTCCCACAGCTATCGGTAATTCCAGTTCCAAAATGTCCAACCCCTTCTTATGACCTCTGTGGACACTAAATATGTGTGTGGTGTACATACATACATGCAGGCAAAAATTCATACATATAAGATAAAAATAAAGTACATCTATAAAAAGAAGTTTTTAAAAAAATAAGCACCAACATCATGGCTTTTCTCTGTAGCTTTTGTGCCATGTGAGGCATTCCTCTCCTTCAGAGGATACAGTAGCATCCCCTCGGGAGTGGAGACTATGCCTGCGCTACACAGCAAATCAGCCCGTGGACATCGGACTGCTCAGTGTGTAGAAGAGAGATAAGTGTAATTCTGTTCGTTGTCACTAGCTTGAGCTGTAATGCCGTACTGAATAAACAGTGGCAACCTTAAACCTGCCCAACATCTTAAAGTCAGATTTGTCACTTAAGAATAGATTAGAAAGGCACTAGAAACAAGGTCATAGATCTCCTATGTGGTTGATGTTGAAGCAACAATTTTAAAATGCAAACTTCTCACTGAACGTAAGGGTAGCTAGTGCTTGTATGATAGATTTTGGAAGTTCAGGACCAGTATCATCATTGACCTCCAGAGGGTCTTGGTAAATGTGCTCAACACTTAGAGCCATCCCTCCAAAGGAAGGGAGCCTCTGGCCTGACTAGGTGTCCGGGACCATTGGCCAATCAGTCATTAGCAGAGCCTTGTGCTGGCTGTGCTGAAAGGCCAGTGTCAAACGGGAGCCGAGGCCTGATTCTTATCTTTCAAGTGCTGATAATCTACTGGGATACTCTGGGTAAGTAGAAGAGAGGCCGGAAAGATTATGCCCATCCAGGAAAGTACCGTCTCCAACTGTCTCCTGTGTGTATCTCAGAATGTCTCCAGCTTTGCAGAATCTTAGTATTTGAGCAGATTCCCAGGCCACGCTTGCCTCATTTCAGACAAAATCAGAGAAAACCCAAACACAAATAATGTAGTACATATGGTGTCTAACTGTGAGACAAAGCAAAACAGTCAATTAAATGACTTCTGGTAGAAAGAAAGAGGTTAAATTGGCAGTGAACTAAGGAGGAGGGGAAGAAACGGGATTCTGTAATGGAGGGGAAAGACACAGGGATAGAAATGGCTGAATTCATAAGGGACATAACATGAAGATAGCTTAAACAAATGGTGTCTGTCTTGAAGAGCTCCAGTTTTAGATGTGGCATATTTTGGGAACCTGTGTGAGCAAGCAGATTCATGTCTGGCCACTTACTATTAAAAAAGAAAAGAAAAAAAAAAAGGACACCTTCTCTTTTCTGCCCATGTATGTATTGGCCAAAGGCAAGGAAGTAAGATCTGTGGGGGAAAGGGAAATGCTGGAATGTTCTGAGCTTCACTGGGAAAGAGCAATACCATCTGACACAAGACTGAGACGTTAGCTGAGGTTCGATGGGTGGGGGAAGGTCTGGAATAACTTCTAGGAATGTTTTCACTTCGTGATGGCTTGCCATCTGCAAGTGTGATGACATTAGACAGTATTTAAAGCTGTGACCTAACCTCTTAGGACTATGAAACAAGTGTAAGTAGAAAATAATAAAGGAAGATACATACTTACACAAAATAAAGCAGGGGCCTAACTTGGGGAAATGACTCATTTGCTACGTTGGATACAAAATGTCTCCGAAGGCTCAGATACTAACACAGCAGTGTGCTGGGGTAGTTAGATCTCCTGTGATGTAATCAGTGGATTAGATCTACTGACGGACCCATAACCTTAGGCAGATATTGGAAACTGTGGAGAACGGCATGAGATTTCAGCTCTGCCTCAGGTCCTCAGCAATAGAACCAGCTGACCATGGACTGAAATCTCGAGAAAAATGAGATCTTTGCTTTGTCAGTTGCTCTTCACACGTGTTGTCACAGTGACAAGGAGCTGACTTACAGCCATCCATACGCTCAGGCAGTTTGAGACCCTTCCTCTATTTCGAATTTATTCTTGCAGTGCAAAAGGTTCTTGTTGTGGGCGAAGCTTCCAGCTGTAGGTCAGGCTTTTTCAGTAGGCGCACCAAATCCCTGCCTAAGAAGCAAAGGGTCCCCACCCTAGGGTCCGGAAGATAAGCCTGATGGGAGAAAAAAGAAGCAGCTTCTATAATATAACTGTTTCCTAGTATCTCACACATAGGCGTCTTGCAAACATTGTTTAGATTTTAAATGGGCCTAATTCTCACCCTAGCAGGTTTCAGGGGTTGTTCCCTTCAGCACCAGACCTGCACATTGCTTACACAGAGCATTTGCTTGAAGAAAGGAGGGTTTGGAAAACATCTGGTTCCACTGGATTTTTGGAGACAACCTAATGCAATTTGTTTGTAATAGGATTTTATCTGTACTCAGTTTGAATGTCTGTGTTATTTCAATAAATTTAATGGAGTTTTGTTGTTAAGATACATGCAGTATTGTGCCTGTTTTCTGTGGACTCCCAGGTGGAAATGAGGAGACAGGCTAATAATAATAGCACTCTTTATAAGGAGGCATTAATTAATTTATCAGATAATTCACATATGATCTAATTAACATTTTACCTTTGGGAAAGCTGAAGGGAGAAGAGCTGTTATAAAAACCTCAATATATATAAGGTAAGTCATGATATTGGGACCAGATTCACTAAGACCTGTCTGTGATCATTTTCAAAGATGGCCCCTGCCCTGAGTCACATCTCTCATCATTCAAGCATTATGTAATTTCTGTTTCTGTGAGCTAGAAGATTCTGTGGCTTGCTGTTGACCACACATGATACCAGTTTCCTTTCTAGAACATCCTTTCTTTGGAATGAGCTGCCAATAGTAAAAAGCCCAAACTACCCAATTCGAGCATACACAGGAACTCCAGCTGACAGCTGACACCAGTGCTCATCCTTGGACTCCACCTCCAACTACCATCTCGCCACAGTGGGATGCTACAGCTTGAGGGAACACAGGTCAGCTGACCACAGAACTGTCAGACATATTGGCAAATGATGTAAAGCTTTTGAGCTTTGGGGTGGCAATGCCATAACTAAACAGAATGCCTTTCTGGTGCTTCACTAGCTGCTACTTGGTGACTTGATCAATGAGTATTCACACAAGCAGCATCTAAGAGGAACACAATCGTGTCTTTTAAAGACAACACCCCTAGCAACCCGTAACTAAAATCAGCTCAAAAGGTTCTATTACCTCTTACATTGCCACACTGAGAACCAAGTCTCTAATATCTAAAACTTGGGGAATACTCAACGCATGGCTAAACTACAGTGTGGTGTGTTACAGTTTTTTAAAAATGCTTTTATGCTTATATCTGACTTGAATTCTTTAATAAGGGAAACTGGTTATCTCAGGCACTTCTTTAAAAAACTCATTTATTTTTGCAGCACTGAGGACCAAACCTGAGGTCTTTGCATCCTTAACCTCCATCCCCTGTGCATTAAAAAAAATCCTCACTTACTATTTGTAGCTCAGGGAAATTCACCCTACCTGGTGGGCACTTCTTAGGTGATCTTGGTGGGGGTTTTTTTGGTCAATGTGTATAAAGAGACAAGAGGGTGGTTGAGCTCTGCAAACATTGAAACGAGAACAGTAGGGTGCTTCTGACCAGGTAAGTGGCAGAGGGAAGCTGAAGAAGGTTAAAGCTGAAGCTACTTTGACAATGCCGTGAAGTTCTGTAGGTTTGTGTTCCATTATCAGGGCTCTCTCTCCCTTGTGTGTGACCTTGGGATCTGAGTAGATACAACCTGATATTCAAGGCTGTCTAAGGAACCTGAAAAGAAAAGAATTTCTGAAGCAGCACCTTCCACTAGCCACAATGGGTCATCATGCCAGTTTTCTGTGGCTCTACCCCTTGCCTCTCCAAAAGAAAGCAGGCTAGAGGAGGCCTCTAAAATTTACCATGCCTCTGTGGCTACAATATCTAGTAGACAGAAAAAGGAGGCTCTTCAAACTAAATTCCAAGGACTTAACCCAGAAGGTTCTGGGATCTATATTCCTAATGGAGAGAAATAGAGGGCACCTAAAGGGCCAGTGATTACTTTCCACATTCTATGACCTGTGCGGAAGACCTTGACCTGGTCACTGTTGCTTCATCACACAGTGACCTCTGCTGGGCCAGGCTCTTCCCCTTAGGTCTTGCAGGCTTCGTTGAATACATATGAAAGGATGTGGGCAAACTACATTGGTTAATAGACTCTCTCTCTAAATATATGTAATATTTATACACACATAAACACACATATCTATCGATCGATCTTTCCTTCCCTTCCTTCCTTCCTTCCTTCCTTCCTTCCTTCTTTCTTTCTTTCTTTCTTTCTTTCTTCCTTTCTTTCTTTCTTTCTTTCTTGCTTTCTTTCTTTCTTTCCAGAGAACAGAAGGAACACACGTAGCCTCCCGGACTTCAGCCTCCTCCTCAGCCACTCACTGTCCTAGCTTACTGGCTACTCTTACTCTCAGTGGCAGCAACGTGGCTTGGATGTGAATAGGAGGAAGACAGCATTCTATGCTGAGAGGGGCTCAGGGTGGCTGCATCTGCCCGAGGCTTAGCACTTGCAGCCTTTCACACAAAGGCCCATGGCAGTGGCTCTGGTCGTCTGTTAGTTTTACACGTCACCCTTGCTGACCTGTCCTGCCTGGCTTTTGTCCATGTCCATGTATCAGCAGCACTGGCAGGGAAGGGGACTTCACATTTACTATGACGACAGGGGACTGGGCACTGCCACCTCATCCTGTGATCTCGTTTCCACTCTCAGTCTGTGAGTCAGAGCAGGACAATTACTTAGAAGCTGTGTGTATTGTCTAGGATAGTGTTGAGCCCAGGGAGCTAAATCAGTATAAGAACTGAGTGGGCTTGCTCACAAAGCCATTTCCTTCTCTTGAAATCAAACTTAATTAAAAACATGTTAGCCCCATTCTTCCCAGAGCCAGCACTGCCTAGGGCAACCGTACACTGTGTGATCTGCCTCTAAGAGCACCATTGTGAGGACCTGTGCTAATGGCACAGGAGTTGTATGGTACTCTACCTCACTAAAAAGGAAATTGGCCAAATAAGCAATTTTATGTTGGAAGTAGGCTGAGATTAGCTTTCCCAGGGAATCAGAGATAGTGTCTTATGCTTCTCAACACATGAGAGTTTGAGACAGGGGGATTGCCGTGAGTTTAAGGTCATGGCCACATAGTGAATTTCAGGCTATAGAATGAGACTTTGTCTCCACAACAAAACAAAACAAAACAACCCCTCCAGAAGTAATACTACTACTGCTACTAAACAAACCATTAAGGCAGCTATCACAAGCACAGTTTCATGTAAGTTTCCAGTGCTTTTACTTGGTTTAGCAGAAACTCCAGTTTGCAAGTCATTGTTGCATATTAGCTGCTGTGGTACCTCATCTGCTTCCAGGGAGTTTATGGCAGGCAATTTATAACACCTACCTTAAAACCAGAAGGAGCCAAGCATTGCCTTCAGGGAGTTGAACTTGCAGTGTGAGAGACTTCTCAGCTACACGGGGGCCTAAGGAGCTCTTCCCTCCAGCAAAAAAAAAAAAAAAAAAAAAAAAAAGCACCAAGAAAATGAGGTCTAGGTAGGCATCTCTAGGCTCCTTTCAGTGCTTCTCCCATGCTCTGGAGGGTACGGCCCAGGTCTCCAGAGCGAGGGGCTTGACTCTTCCTAGGTACCTGACACACCCTGGAGGCTAGCCTGGGGAACCAGTGCTGTTAGCCTCCCAGATGCTATCTCCTGGGAGACTGAGGAGAGGCCTAATCAGAAGAAGAGGCAGGGAGTGAGGCTCCGGGAGCAGCAGTGTGTGAGCTGAGAATTATCTCGGAAGGAAGAGCAGGATGTCCCAGGCAGGGTTTTTAATATTCAGTTTGAAAAGGGTTTTAAATGTGACTTGGCATCATCGGTAATAATCTACTTTAATTTGCTGCACAAAGATGCTACTTGTGTCCCTTATGCCGACGCGCGCGTGAGAAAATGCCACACCCTTTCACCTTCGCCACCCTCCCACCCCCACCTCCGCTCCAGACTTTGCTAAATGTCTTGGCTACATTCCTGTGGCCAGAGGCTCCCAAGGCAGGACACTGGAGCTGCTCAGCTGGGGCTCACTCGCTTTCTCCACACGCAGGTCACCGGACTCAGCTCTGCTGTTTTCTCCGAAGGTCGGTGTCTCATGGGGGAAGACTGATAGCCCAGCCACTATTGTGAGTTGTCCTCTGCTTCTTTTCTCCTCCTGATGCCTGTCAGGCACTGAGATAAAGAGGGCTCTCTCACATCTTCAGTTGTCACCAACTGCAGCCAGGCAGCGCGGGCTCAGTCGCCTAGCCTCTTCCTACTTCCTATTTCTAAATGCACAGCACTGATTTACCCATAGCACGTGCTGTCTCCGAGTAACTGACGAACCTCCCTCTCGGCACAGCCAATGGGATCAGATGAACAACTGGAATTCCAGCCACTCCACCCCCCTCCATCCCATGGAGACTAAGAAAAAAAAATTGCACATCTAGGAACAATATGTGCAAGCGTGGTCTCCTGGCAATTTGCAGCCAATTACAAGTGTACATTGCTTTGCACAATGGATGTGCTGCAGAAAAGGTTATATGCAAATCGAATTTTTGTAAATTGAATTATATTTAACATGCACCAAGGGAGTGGGCTATTTTAGGGAGACCAAAGTTGAATTCATTTTATGGGGCAAGGAACCTTTTTTTTTTTTTTTAAGCAAGTTTTTTTTTTTTTTTAAAACAAGTTACCATCCTCCTTTTATATATTCATATATACATATACAAATATATATACACATAAATATGTATACATAAGATCAGTGTTTATTATTTTGGACTTTTCTGAGCTGCAGCATACTTACCACATTGAAGCCACAATAAGAAGGTACTGAGAGTCTCCTCTAAGGTCTAGAGGGAAGAGAAGGAAGGTGCAAACTGGTAGTCCTGCTCCCAAAGGGAAGATGAAGGAGACAAAAGGGAGACTTGCCAGCATCAATCTGTGAGCTTCCCTTCAGCGAGTGCTATTGTTTGGGGTCTAAGTGCAAGTGACTCACTTCAGCCAGAGCCCCTGGTGCCTGCCACATTGTTCTCACCCTTGATGGCAGATGCCCATCTTCCCCGATGTTATATGACAGTGGCCAGCCTAATCAGGGCCCTGTTAACCTTTAGATAGTCTCAGCACAGAGCTCATGGCCTATCTGCTCTGTAAGGCCTCTGCAAATGTCTGAAAGAGCACACAGGGAAAGTGCAAATCAAAATGAACAAACCCTGAGGTAAAGAGCAGCGAACTGTAACACCATGTCAAGTTCCTTAATTGTCAAGTTTAGTATTTAAAAAAAATTAAATACCTACGAATTAGAACAAAAGAAACACAACCAGTGTTTTTCATTGCTACTCTAATGGTCCACACTATATGTGTGTGTGTGTGTGTGTGTGTGTGTGTGTGTATTCTGAGAGTCTATAGGCAAACTATATTGGTTAATAGAATATATATATATGTATATATATATATAAATTATATTTATACACACACATGTACGCACATGTGTGTGCACAAACATGTGTATATTTATTTCCAAAAGAATTTATGGAGAAACGATATTGGTCATTGAAGTCTGACAAAACATCTAACCCTAAAATGTAAGTAAGTCACCACAAAGACAGTTTATTTCTTTCTCATGGATGAGTTCCGAGTGACTCTCTGCTATGGTGTGATTCATCAATTCAGATCTACCACCTAATAGAGGGCATCCAAATCTGCTTTAGAATCACTCAGGAGTTTCCCACTGTCTTTGCCCAGAAGTGATATCATTGTTTCTCTTGCTCTATGGTCTGCAGCTGGTTACATGTGCTTGGAAGGTGTCACTTTTTACATGTTTAGAAAGACCTGGTCCTATCTATGATATACACTATTAAAACCTATAAGAACTCATTTAGACAAACATAGTGAAATAATTATATTCCTGTATAGCTGCAGATTTAAACAGATATAAATATAAAATATAAATATAAAATACAAAAGCTATTGGGCACTGTTGAACAAAATTAGCATAAAATCTGCAAGTGTTTATGTACACAGAACTTTATTGAAGGATAAAAAAGAAAATGACCCTCTTCCAGCTGTTATGTTGAATACGATTGTAACTGAAACATGACATTTTTGAAAGTGGTAAATGAATTCTATAGAATGGTCCAAAAAAAAAAAAAAAAGGCAACTTCAAAGAAGAAGGTGACTATGGCAGAAAGTGTACTGTGAGCAAGCCAAGAGGTTCTCTCTGGTGCAGATAGACAGACAAAGGTTACCAAGAGGACAGGCAGCTCTCATATGTGGTAGATGCTATTGGATAGAATTAATCAGTGCAAAAAGAGGTCAACCAGTTATTGAGATCTCTGGCTATTTTTAAAAGATCATATAGGCTGAGGAAGTTGAGTTCCCATGAGTTTGAAGCAGCCATACCTAAACAGTGAGACATAGCACTAAAAACAACAAAATCGCAGATTATAAATGATCATGAGATATTTGGAGTAAAACAATTTCAAAACACAAAGGCATGACAGACATTTTTTTCCACAAGAGAGAACAGAGGTTGGGGGAAGGAAATCAGGAGAGCACAGCAAGGGGAACAATGATGCATATGTATGAAAATATTGTAAGGAAGCCCTAAAATGTAATAAAAAGAAAATAAAAGATTTCCTTCCATTTTTTACGGTATAAATAGTATTTTTAGAGTTCACTGTGGGTGTGTTTTAATATGTTTCATGGGATTTGGAATAGGGCTGGCAAGCTCAACAAGGCTTCACCACTGTTCCGTTCTACCACTTCATTGTCTGGTTGCTCTCCACTGAGTGCTAAGAGGACATGGTTTGAACCCTTCGGCAATGGCGAGGCGCCTCCAGGGCTCCAGACAGCCCATGCCAGCTTGGCTTGTGTTTGGAGGAAGACAAAGTGGCAGTGATATGGTGTAGTGAGAGGCATCTTACAAGCTGCACGAATCCCTGTTAGGGCAGGTCTGGTGGTTCTGTGGCAAAGAACTGATTTAGGGCTTTCAGAAAGGACAGAGGAAACCACTTCAAGGAAGAAAAAAAAATCAAGGACAATAGCCTGGTCCAAAGTCTGAGTCACAGGAAGAAGGAAGTGATTTCT
Source organism: Micromys minutus (assembly GCF_963924665.1). Classification (NCBI taxonomy): domain Eukaryota; kingdom Metazoa; phylum Chordata; class Mammalia; order Rodentia; family Muridae; genus Micromys; species Micromys minutus. Next base: position 9,031,282 of record NC_137955.1, on the reverse strand, counting down.
TTTTTAAATGGGTTTCGCTCAGAATAAAACAGAATACGATTTGCCTTTTCCTTTGCTTCGCCACCGCTAGCCCCTCTGCTCTGCTTACTGCACAACTTCCCCCTGCCCCAGATGTCATACTAGTTAGCTGCACCACCTCTATGCTTTTCCCTGTGCCCTACTTTACTTATTTACCAGCAGTCCGTGGCCAAAGATCACAATTCCACTGTAAGCGACCAGCTTATTTTCCCCCAAGCAGGCTGGAGTTAACCACAGATGAGCTTCTCTTGGAAAGACAGAGAACACAGGAAAAGAGGCTTCTAGAAAATAAGCCTAGAGAAATTAATAGACTGTTACCTTCTTCCTGGCGCTGATGGAGCTACCTGTCTGCCACATAAAAAAACTGAAGGTGGTGGAGAGGCTGTAATGGTTTTTATTGTTTATCATCTTGGTACAATCTGGAATCTGCTTGGTAGCGTATCCTTGAGAATCTCTGTGTGGGAGTTTGTAGACTGGCTAATTGAGGTGTGAAGACCCTCACTAAGCTTGGGTGGCACCATCCCCTAGGTTGGGGTGCCAGATTGAAATACAAGAAGACTGAAGAGCAGAAGGCAATCATTCACAGATGTTTCTGCTGTCATGCTTTTCCCTACTACGATGGACCACAGCCTCAAACTAAGAGCCAACATAAATTCTTCTGCTTTTAAATGGCTTCGTGGGAGGAATTTTGTCACAGGAATGAGAAAAAGAACCAAGAGAGCAACTATAGCTAACCAAGTATCCTGCTCAGTGGGGCCACTAAACCATGTGGTTACGAGAGCAACTTCCCAGCAGCCTGCACCTGGGAGATCCTTTCTGAACTCCTTTTGAGGACATCAGAAATACTGTTAGAGCCCTTTTAGCAATGAACTAGGGAGACAATAGCCCCCCAGGGCTTAGTACTGAAGGAGGCGTTGAGAGACAATTCAATAACTGGTCCAGTTTCCCAGGGTGATATGTAAACATTCAGTTGTATCGTATGTAAACAACCAACTGTATTGATGATAAAATATAACCGGTTTGGCATGGTCTCATTAAATGGTGCCTACGGGACCATGCAAAACAATAGGAGATCCAATTGGATGCCATTTAAATATCTTTGATTCAAAGTTTTAATGAGGAATCCAAGAGGTAGGTTTCACAAAATGTAGTAATAAAGAGACAAACTGAATGCAAAGATGTGGTAAAGAAGATGTAATGATAGAGATCCTAAAAGTCTAATATTAGAGCATGATCTTACACTTTGGAGTGTTGACACAGCAACCATAAACAGGAGAGGCTTTGTGTACCCCCCCCATCCCCATACTCACAGGTACAAACCCAGTTAGTATCCTGGCAACCTGGTCTTTAGTCATGAAGGTTTCTACAACTTACTTTTGAATCACATATTTTTCTTATATCTGTATGTATATGTATTCACACTAATGCATTTAGGTATATAAAATGTATTTACTTGTTTTCTAAGAAAATTTAGGCAACAAGGAAATTTGGTAGTAAATTTGTACATATCTATTAATTTCAGAGAACTTGTACTAATTAATAGAATTTAGCCTATCAGGATGATGCATCAGCTTTATAATTCCAATTTAAATGAGCAGAATTGTTATTTGTGTGTGTTTTGTGTGTGTGTTAAATATATACATGTATGCTTGTGGGTATGCATGATCGTGTGCACACATGCAGAGTTCCACAACATACTACTAAAAGTTGAATTTTGGAAGCTAACCTAATACACAAGTATTCATGTTAGGCACAGTAGCATCCTGACAACCTTTATCAAACAAAACATCTTATATCAAAGACAGCAAAAACTCATATCTATCTTTTAAAAATATCAAATGCTCCATATTAGGAAATATTGTCCTTTAAAACAGTCACTCTGGAGGCCCTCAGTGCTTTCTTTGATGGCTCAAAATTTCCTTCAAACTCACCTGAGATTATTTTTCAGAGCTAGAATATCTTTTTCCCTCTGTCAGGCATGTTCCAAAGTCTGAGTTGGAAAATGGGTGACAAAACTATCAACGTAAAACAGAACATGTCACACTCCTCTAAGTGCCTCCAGTTTGACACAGGCACCCAAGGGAGGTACTCTGGGCATGGCGGAAGACTCCCTGGTTCCTCTTGAATCATACTTTGAGGGTCTTTTTCTCTTTTCCTGGAGAGTTAAGGGGAAGTTTTCCTATCCAAAGCTTAATGTAGGCACAGACAGGGAAAGTCTCCTAAAACTAAAACAAGCGAGTTTTGAAGTGGGAGCCTTTGGTCTGGGGCCAGTAGAAGTGGAGATGGTCAGAGTGTGGGGTTTGTTTTGGGTCTGGGGTCCTCAGGGTTTAGTAAATGTTTCTAGAGTACCAAGCAGATGTGTTCAGAGACAGAAACAAACCCACCCTAAAAATACAGGGACTCTGAGTACCAGGGAGGCTAGTGACAATTACTTATGGACATGCTTGATAATACATTTCTTTGGGTGTTAGTAATCTAAATTCCAAAGGGGGTGGAGTAGGCTAGGAAAGATGGGGGGGAGACAGGTTATAGAGGGGGAAACTGCAAACAAACAAAACAAAACAAAAACAAAAAACAAAACAAAAAAAAAAAACCCAACAAACAAAACTAAACAAAGCACCCTGTATTTGACTTGGGACCTTAAAGTACACTAACTCGGACACCAAAGATCTTTATTAATTGCCTGTCATTCATTTGTTTGTGAAACAGAAAACTTTACACACATTTTGTTTCCTCAAGTCTATTTGCCAGTTCCTAGCTATGCAATAGCACTCAATTTTATTTAAATATAATTATGCAGAGAATAGGCTGTAGGATAAAGATGTCTCCTCCCGAATATTTAAAACAATTTTTCCTTAAAAGCAATAAAGCTGCACTTGGTTTTCTTTTTGTTCTCCACCAGATCAATGGCAACAAGCAAAGTTACTCCTTCATGTTTGCTCTGAAGTCAATTGCTTTTAATGCTTGTCGGGTAATCCTAAAAACAAATTCTACAGAGCTTCGAGGGGAATCTCAAATTCGTGCTCTGCAGGAACGGACCAGTAGAGGATGCTTCACAAAGTGCTGGGGACTCTGGTTCTGCATCTTCTACCTTTTGAGCAGGCTGTTGACACGCCCAGGTGCTGTTTATCCACCCGCCAAATGAGTGTGCATCAGCATCCACAATCTGAGAGTATCAGAGAAGCCAAGGGAGCCTTGGAGAACAATTCATTTCTTCGTTCATTCACTCATTCACTTATTCACTTATTCACTCAAGCGAAGTCTTTGCTGAGCACTTGGCATAGGACACGGGCTAAGCTCTGAACTTGGGTCTGTAGAGTCGTGCGAACTGATTTCTTTCTATGAAGTCCTATCAAGGACACAGCCTCCCAAGAGGGGACTGCTCCACTTAACACTGGAAATTACAGTGTGGCTTAGCAGGCAAAGTGGATGACTAACAATTAATAATGATTACTACAGTCTAAGGGGTTCTAAGTTCTCATTTATTCCAGAATGATCCAGGGACCTCAGTTGGAATATATGGATAATGGAGGAAATGCCTTCTCTCTTGAGAACAGTCACTGCAGAATTCTAGCAAGATTAGAAGGTAAATAATGGGTAGGGAAAATAGCAAAGCTATGGGAAGGCACAAAGGAACCCCAGGGGTCCATAAGGTGGGTTTCACACTAGGGGTAGTATTCATGGTAGGAGGAATCATTCAACTTTATGGGGCCTCAATTTGCTCATTTTTAAGCAAGAGGAAGCAGGGCCCTCCAGGTTAGTGTAATGATCAATTGAGATATGATGAACGAAGTGCTTTGTGCCCAGACTAGCCCTTGATGAACAAGTGGGTGATTAGGAAAGCAACTGGTGCAGGGGAGAGAGAAACATGTGAGCAGAAGAAAACTGATGTCCCACCCCCTCACTTGTCTCTTTTCACTGGGGCTGGGGCTTATATGGAAAACCCTGTGCTGATGTGATAGCTGCTGGCGGTCTTCCTGCACTGAATGACCTCACATTGATAGAACTTCCTAACAGATCACCTGTGTCAACAGAAACGCCACAGCTGTGAATACTCTTCCTTAAGGACTTGCATGCATGCTGAAGCAAGTGCCCCACACTAAGGTTCGAATATTACCGTTACTGTTCACTTGGCTCTCTTCTGGAAACTGGGCCATGAAGACTTGTCTCGGCTACCCTGTGAGTTCGTCTATTCATACTGTCACCTACTTTCTTGTCCCAGGTGATGGTAGGGGACTAGACCCGGGGAGGAGAGTATAAGGACATGAGCTCTGGCTCTCCACTCCACAGGGTGCTTGGAGAGGTAGTAAGAGTCATTCTGAGTGATCTGGAGGCTTTTCTCTTTAATACATAATTTCACCTGCTCAGTTATCTAGATACTTTGGGAGAGTGCCATAGGTAAAGATTTGGGCATCTGTGAAATCTTCAAATATCGTAGTTATCTTTAAGATGATTTCATCAGTGTGAGTGAAGTAGCTCAACAGATTCTGAGCCTGATGGAGTGGTACAGCAACATCTTATTCTCTGTAATCTCAGCACCCCATAAAGATGGGAGGCAATGATGGGAGAATTGACCAGAAGGTTGACACAAACAACAGACCCTTCCTCAACACGGGAAAAGAGAGAATCAACTCCTGGAAGTTACCCTCTGGCTTCTACGTGTATGTTGGGTTGTGCATGCACTTGTACATACACACCTACACAAACACACATTTTTTTTTTTATTTGAACATTTAAAAAAATGATTTTAAGCTAATCTCTTAGCCAATATGCTCTGGCTTACTGATTTATAAAATGGAATGTATTATTACCTTTGGATGATGAAACAAGAAAATGTTAGAGAAAGGCTTATCACAAACTATAAGCCAAGTGTGGTGCTGCAAACCTGTAATCCCACCACATGGGAGGTGGAGGCAAGAGTTCTGGAATGCAAGGAGAGCCTGGACTACATAGGGATGCCCTGTCTCTGCAAGCAAGCAAGCAAGCAAGCAAGCAGTGAATGTTAGTTTTGATTCCCACAGTATTTTGTGTAACTGCCTGATTGTTGGGCCAATGAACAGGATAGATGTTAGTCATTGGTGTTTTTTTTAATGTTATTCTTGTTTTGTTTGGTTTGGTGTTTTAACCAACGTAAGGCAAGCTAACACAGAGACAATGTCACTGCTATGCAGCACACGGGAGCAAGTATAACCTTCAGTGTGACATGTAGGGTGTCCAGGAGCTGTAGGCATTGGTCCAGCCTAAGTTGTCCCTTTTGGCTTCCCCTGGGAAATCAGTCCCTCCAAAGACTCATCTCCCCCCTCCATGGAGAGGTTCCCTTGTGGCTCATCGGGGTAGGCCGTTTTCTTATTTCTGTTCGAAACACTTTTCTTCCCCAGTTCCTTTTGTCTTGAGCTGGATTTCTGTTCCCGTCAAGTGTGGAGGGTCCTGTTTTCTCCGATCCTCCCTGCAGATGAGAACTTGTGAGTTAAGAACGGAAGCTCGATTGTCCCCCTTGGTTTATCATTACTAAACAGGCAAAGGAGAACTTTAGCCCACCATCGATTTAGATTAGTCTGTCTGCTTCGATATTATTAATTAGCCAAGTTAGCAAACCCCACATAAACATCCAAGTCTGACTTCTTCTGAATTAACTGTTTCATTCTTTCCCACAGTTGTACCTGCATTCTCTCTTGCCTCATGGTCCCACACGAAATGCCTGGCAGATATTGCTTTGACTATTGTCATGCAGTTATTAGGCAGGGATCAACACAGGTCATTCCTTTCATGGGAGGCCACCAGGCTAATCCTTTGAAGTGACATTTCCATAATAACTTAACATTTGCCAAAGTTCTCCTTTGCATCTGTGCAAAGTAAACACAAGGGTTAATTTAGTTCTCTGATCTCTTGTTATAAGCCTAATTATTTTACATGTCTTCATTTCATTAATGAATTGCAGCTTTTTATATGCAGCTCCTTCCCCATTGCTTTTGTTTAAACCTCCTGGTGGGAAGGGATAGATTAATTTTGTTGTGCCTTAATGAAACTGTATGCTACATTAGATTTAACCATTTGGCATGCACTGCCAACATCACCATTATGCATAATGAATTATTTTTTGTGAGTCCCAAACTACTGTAGACCTTCAGTGTTCTCCTTCAGACACTGTGATGCAGCAACTGGCAGACACACTGCAAGCTCAGCCATCGCCCCTGGTGTCTACAGAAACAGCCCCATCGCTTTTCACTATCTGTCAGCTGCGTGGAGACATCTAGGTTTCTTGCCATAAGGAACCCAGATAGGTGGTAGATTTCCAGGGAACGTCTCAAACGAAATGAACAAATTAATTTTAAGGTTGTGAGGGCAGAGCAGTGAGCTAGGTACCTGGAGGCAGGCCTGAAAGTTGTTTGGTCTTGTCTTTAAATCTAAAGCAGATGACACTCACCACTGATCCTAAGGTGGGGGCCGTCTGTGATTTTGGCTGAAGCTCACCAGGCCAGGGTCAAAGGCAGATTTCTAGCTGTATGAAATGCTGGCTTGGGACATGGCTCTGTCCACTTATTTATAGCACACCGAAGTATGTTGCCAAGCCCAAACTCAGGAGACTGGGAAGGCTCCTCTGTGAAGAGGCACGGGCATAGATATGGTGTGGGAAATGGCAAATGACTGAGGCCAACAACCAAATTGTTGATACATTTTTAGAGGTTGTGTGGGTTCTAGGCTGTAGGCACTACTAGATTCTCAAACTGAGCCATTTGCTATGATTGTGGTGGGCCCCAGTCTGAACTTTTCCTTAAGCAGAATTCCAAGAATGTGAGGTTAGCAACACTCTGACTCACCACTGAGATAAACCTGATCTAGTTTGGCTGGACCCAAGTCTCTTCTGCATTACATGCGTTGTCATGACTCCTTGTGTCTAGAACTTGGATTTCCAGCAGTTTGCTTAATGCCGTTTAAAGCCATATCCATGCTTAACTCAGCTTCCTGTTTCCAGACCTTTTCTGAATTGACCTGGGCAACATTTGTTTTAAAATCATTACCACTTGTTTCTTGGCTGGCTGTGTCTACAGGACACAGACCCTTCCAGGAGGAAGGGTTAGAACAGCTGCCCTGCCCCCTTAAAACTGGAATTTGGCTTGAAACTGAAATTTGGCTTGTTCTTTATCCTGAAAACAATCAGCTTGACCTTACTGCCGGAGCCTTTCCCCTACTCTCAAATCTGGCTTCCAACTGAAAACCCAGCTAGAAATAGTGCAGCCAATTCCAGAGATTGATGGGGTCTTGCATCCTTCTGAGTGTTCCCTGTAATTCTCTTCATTTTAGAATTGTAGTTTTGTAGGCAAGTAATTGAACTTAGGGTTTTTGCACATGCCAGGCAAATACTCTGTCACCAAGCTACACCTCTGTCCTTTATTTCTAGAGAGGGTCTTGTCAAGCTGCCTTGAGTTCACTTGGTAACCCAGGCAGGCCTTGAACATCACCCTACTCTACTGCAGACTCAGAAGCAGCCAGAATTGTAATCCTGCAGGTTTGGAGAAAGCTGGGTACTCAGGGTAGGAACAGGCTGGGACAAATTGATGAGAAACTCGAGGAAAGAGATACTGGGCAAGATGATAATTTAAAATTGTGTTATATATTCTGGGTTAATTGGTATATGTTACAGCCACAGGCAACAGTCTAGAGACTCCAGTTGCTTCGTTTGGACAGTGTGACTCTTCCTTGCTCACAGCATTTGCCTTGACAATCCCCTTCACTGAAGTGATTTCCCCATGATACTTCCATGACTTGTTCAAATCCAATACACCTGCTTACAAATGACCATGATCACACCTATGTCTTTCCTGACCTCCTAGTTGTCGTTGCTTCTCACTCCTTCAGGAGTCCTTGTTTTCTCACCCTACTTGGCTTTTTAGCCACCTTACACACTGGACAGTTTCCTTTTTGTTTTGTTGGTTGCTTCCTTCTGGTAGTATAGATGCTTCCTTGTTGTCTGTTTTGATTTATCAGCCTCTTTGCTTCTAGAATGTATTGTAAGCACTCAAGCAAGAGCTGCTTAATGCAGGAAGAAAGGAACACCAGAAAGAGTAGGCAGAGAGAGCTGGGGGACAAATCCAGGCAGAAATCAAAGCAGGAGGTCCAGTTGCACGAAGACACATGATGTTCACATCCAGGACTCTTAAGAGTTGGGTGCTCAAAAGGCCGTGCTGGTGTTCATCCTCTGCCTCTGCAGGCTCCCCAACCAGAGTCCTTGAAACTGAATTGATTTCTTTTCCATCACTTAATGATCACCCCTCTGACCTCAACTTCTACATGCCTGGGCTGGTTGCTTGTACAGCATCCACTCATGACTCAGCTTGAGCACTCAGCATCTTTTCTTTCAAAGATGTCTTGATGTCATCTGTTTCACACTGTCCATTGAAGTGGAAACTTTGGTTATATCAAATGATGTTTTGCTGGGGCACACAGGTGAAAGGATGTTTTGCTATAGCAGACACGAGAAAGGACGCATGGTGTTTAGAAGGAATATAAATATGACCTCACGAACAGTGGGGGCTCAAGCTTTGGTTTGCTTTGCTCCACCTCATTCGCTAGTATTCACTAAGAACACATATGTATTGGTTTGCCTTATATTGTGTTACTGAGCTTCCCTTGTGCTGACTTCATGGGGAGAAATTCACCAAAGTACTTCTTGTGAGGTTCCTTCCACAGGTGCAGGCACAGTTAGCAAGTTCTTCTAGATTGAACTGCATTTGCTGATTCATGTGTGGTGTCTGCCGAGTGGACTAGTCTGCAGCTGCTGGTTCATATGTGGTGTTCACTAGTGGACTGAACTGAGAACAATGCAGATTGGAATCGCCCCCAAGAACTATTTCTAAACAGGTCCACTCCCCACTAATAACCTTTCTTTTCTACTACCTCTGGTGGGTGGTAGGCTAGAGGGGAGGTTTGCCCCTTTTTACAATAGATTGTTAAGAATATATGCCCCATAATCATTATTGCTATCTAGTCTCGCCTTTTTCTTACATCACCTGGAGGCCCACGCCAGTCTCCTTTATGATGCAGTTTGTGTTGTGATTTGCCCATTGCAAATTCAATTGCACAAATTCAATATGTTCACATTTTGAAGATCTATCTCTCTAATCAACAGTGTCCGGGAAATAATAGGCACATACCTTTTCTTATTATATATAAATGTACGATAATTAAAATGAAAACCATCCATAGATGTCTCCCCACAGGATCACCTCATATGCCGCAGTAACTACCCTGCCCAATCCCTTCCTCCAAAGTCACTGATTAAAAATGATTGAGATGCATCAGGGGTGTGTCACAGAAGCTGTGGTCCCAGTACCTGAAAGACAGAGGCAGGAAGACTGGGTTTTCCTAGATTATGGCCACTGTTCTACCTACCCTAGGCAAATTTACTCATGTAAGACTTATGATAACCCCCATGAGATGGAACTAAAGTAATTTTCATCTTGCAGAAAAGAGTGCTGAGGCTCACAGTTTGCCATGCTAGAGTTATGTGGATTATAAGAGACTGGTCGGCATTCAGGCTTGCCATTGGCTAGTCCACACCCTCAGCCCACTCACATACCATCTCTATTGGTCTTACTTACTGCTGCAGATACTGTCGACATTTAGATTCTGTGGATCAGCTGCTAAGGAGGATGTTAGGATGCCCAGCACAGGGGACCTGTAGAAAGCAACACCCCAGCTGTCTGAGATTTTCTAGGCTTGCTTTAAGACTCTCCCAAGGATGCCAGTCAAGTCGGCATGGTTCTGACAGAATCTCAGACTACTGGCTTTTTCTGCTGTCCTGTACATTCTGGGTCCCTAGAGATGCTCTGAACTTTCCATCTCTGAACGAGAAAGCCATAGGGCCAGATCACCCAATTTCTGCTGAACCTCAGAAACACAGCCCGTTTACACACGACATTGGCCGGTCTGCTACAGAAGAACCTAAAGGTTGTGTGCCAAAGCTTCACGGTATCTACGCTTTACCTTTAAAAAGGAAATCTTAATTCATCGCCTGTTGTTGGGAGTTTCATGGAATCTGTGCATGTTAATAGCCATTCCTGTCAAATGCCTGTCACCATTGCTGTGAGACTGTGTGTCACAGCATTTGAGATGGTGCAGTCAGATACTATCGACCAGCTCAGCATCTCTCTGAGAAACCCATGCTCAACTACATCCCTGTGGGTAATAAACAGGATGGATGCCCTCATCCCATGATAGAGCGTTATCTACAAATGTATAACTCAAAAGGAATTACCACCAATATTCTTTTAATTGGAAATATCCTTCTTCCGCCTAAGCAGATACGTGCGAGCCCCTCTCTTGCTGAAGCCATCCACAGCAGAGGAACATGTGTGTGAATGACAGCCTTTTAATCTTCCTCTGTAATCAGCTCCCAAAGCCTGAATGCTGAGTCTGTGAAACTGGCAGGGCCAGCCTGCTCCTCAGCTCCCTCCTGCCGCAGGCTCTGGTGGTCTGCCCTGCCCTTCCCTCTAACTTTAGCACTGGGACTCTTTAGAAAGTCAGAATATTTTTCACCCTGGGCTTGATCCTCCATTAAAACCAGCCGACCTAGAAAAATAAAGCTTAGGCGAGGCGGCTTTTCTGATCCCATTATTGATAAGCTCTTAGAGTTCATCAATGAAAATTAGAAGTTGTTAATCCTGTACATTCCCCCCCTTGATTTTTAATTACAGAAGAGAGAAGTAATGGATAACGTCTGGGGTTGCAGAGACACTGAAGCTGTCAAGAGAAAATTAAATTTACAGTCAGAGAGTTTGTTTTCTTAAGTGTCCTTATAAAATGCAAAAGAGGCTCCTGGCATCGCCAGGGTGATTCAACTGGTTTCCTAAACTGCCAGGATTTTCTTCGAAGAAGCCCTCCTTCCTTTGCCAAGAGAGTGTATTAATGACAAGGACCGGACCTAAAGGGAACTCATTCAGGAGAAAACTGCATTAAAAGAACATTAAGGGCGATGTTTTAAAGTCTGATTTAAACTCATGAAAGCAAGGAGATTTATTGTGGAAGCCAAATCGCCGTGCTGACGCGCCCTGCCTGGTAATACATTCTGATTGGAGCACGGGGGATTGGATCTGTGCAGAGACATTGCTCACTGTGGCCTCAGCATTCCAACTGCTGAGCCAGGAGATAGTGATGGGGGTGGGAGGGAGGCTGGGGACAGCCGCATTTCTAAAAGCAGATGGGCTAGCATCCCACGGGGGCCAAATCACCAGGGAAATAGGAGAGGGTAGCTGCCAGCTGAGGTCAGCCTTGACATTAGCCGACAGCTCAGCATCCTCTCCTCGAAGCTCCCGACACAGTCATGACTGTGTGTTGGGGGGAGGAGGGGGTTCCCTGGAGAATCTGAGGCTCAGCAGGAAGTTCCAGCCCATCTCCTCTGAAACCTAGCCAACCCTCCCCCACTCCCAGGCTCCACTCCACCCAGAGGGAAAAAAATCTTCTCTTGGGCAGCCCCTCCTACATTCAAAGAGACCCATGACAGAAGGAACCCCAACCTCAACCTGCTGCTGTTTTCCTTGGCAATTGCTTTAAACCCAATGCAAGTTTCTACTTGTGCTGCAGACCTGGCTGCCAGCCAAAGGGCCAGCTGCTTGCCGCCTTGCAAGTCAGGATCTGATTTCTAGATTCGCAGTGTCTGTGCCAATGTTGGAAAGGTACACTGAAGTCACCTGGAAAAAATCAAAGAACACAGCTTTGAGCTCCTGCTCTCTGCTTCCCTCCCAGTTCAAGGTCATGTGTCCCCATGAAGGCTTCTAGAATTCAGTTGGATATGTCATGACATTCTATCCCAAGTAGTAATGGTCTTCAGAGTAAGCCTGTGACTGTCAAACTAATCCCCCCTTGTGCCATTTTTAGTATCCCAACACCTAGACAGATGTCCATTTTCTGGACTGTCTGTTACTTTCTGAGTAGTGTGGATCTTCCCCATGCCTGGACTTATGGCTGACTATCCAAGTGGTCACATTAGGATGTGCCAATAGGCCAATCTGTGAAAACCAGAGGACCAGAGTGTCACTTGAGGAGGGACCCAAAAGTGTGTGTGTTGGGGGGGGGATTGCTTGTTTTGTTTTTTGAGTTTGATTGTTTGTTGCACACAGGCTATCATTTTAGCCTAGGATGCCTTAGAATTCATTCAGAAACCCAGGCCAGTCTCAAATCATGGCAATGGCACCTGCTTTCCATCTCTTGACTGCTGGGATTGCAGGTATGTGAGTCATTACTTGAAGATCAAAAGGTCTGTGCTGAAAGTGAAGTGAGGTGCTTGAGGCTGAACAAGACGTTTTTAGGGAACAGAGTCAGGAGTGGGCACGGAGGGCTCAGATGACTAGGTGGGATGTGAGATCTTTCTGTTATGTATTTATCTAGTAATTGCATGTTGAATGCTTCTCAACGTCATAGAGAATGAAGCTGTATAAACTAATAGGTAGAGTAAATTCAGCAAGTAATGTTACAAATGAATGTTCACAGTAGAGGCAGAGAGAGTTGTAAGGAGCATTGGGAGGATGTTCTACAGCAAGTGGGGCTTAAAGAAAATGGAAGCAGTTCGAAGGCAAGGAGTAAGAAGTGGGGCAGGGCAGGGTGCATGGAGCTCAGAAAAGGAATGTAGTCGGTCATGGGTCTAGGGGACCAACAACTGTGGCAGAGAGACTGGCTATACCAATGGAGCTGTGGTTACAAAAGCTCTGTCTTTCTAAGGAGCATTAATCCTCTCTGGGAGCTAGTAAAGGCCACTGAGTGATTTTAGAAATGTCTAAATTATCATCAGTGTAAGGTAGCTGAAAACTCAAACTTCATCACATAGCTGTCCAGGTAAAGAGAATGACCCTGGAGGGAATCAATACTGGTTTGGACAGTATAAGGCTCTGAAGGAGACCCACAGGTATCCCAGGCCCCAAGAAAACTGCTCATACAATGAAAATTTTGTGAATGATTTTGTGTGCTCCCTAGAACTAACCCATAATATTTATATGTCTGAAGTCTACAGTAGCTTACTCTAAAGAGAGCCATGGCAAAGAATTTGCTCTTTAAGGAGAATTTCACACACCATATTAAGAAATGGTGTGTCACAATGTTTGTGTTTGCTTTCAAATGGCTCACACTGTCCTAAAAGTGTGTGTGCTTACATGCATTTCCAGAGAAAGAAGCAACCTAGGCTTGCTAACAGTTGATGAAGGGTGGGTGGAATATGGGTTTTCATTATAATTTCTTTCAACTTTCTGTACATTTGAAAAAAAAAGGCCAAAGAAAGCCCCAGCTGAAGATGGAAGTATCAGGGGTGAATATAAAGTGATGAGCCTTATTCATTTATATTCCTTTACCATATTCTGTCTGAACACACACTGTGGTGGTTCAATATTTAGTTGGAATAATCAATAGGACGTAGTGTCTGATGGACGGCACTGTGGCAGAACTTGAAGTGGCCAGTGTGAGTGATGGGCAATTCACTGAACAGGGTGACCAAAAGGCAGAGGGCAGTAAACGGGAGGCAGGTGTCAGGGGTGACCTGGAGTAGGTCACCAGAAGATGAGTAGAATTAAAGGGACTGTGAGCATGGGCAACTTGAGCCAAGGACCGGGAGACTCTTGTCAGGAGGCAGAGCTTAGGAAGTGACATACGTGGCAGTTGTAAAGTAGTGACTTTACTTCTCTAGCCTAGCAGGGCTGTGCTGGTGAGATGGTGACACACCTTGGCTTTGGCTTCACATTACCCCTGTTGCTCTGCTAGATTACATCCATGCCCACCGAGCAAGAGTCAAAGATAAGGAAACCTCAAGGAGACCCCAGTGCAGTATGAAAAAGACACATCTAAACATCTACCTCCCTACCTCTTATGGCCAATGCTGGGCAAAGGGAAAATAAAGAGGCCTTCGGTTTTATATAAAATGTATCAATGTACAGATGCATAAGGTGGTCTGAAAACCAAGGCTTGAGCACAGATCATGGACCATGTGACTAATTTGTTGCAAATGTAAGTGTCAGATAAGTGAAAATGCATGTCCCAGTTAGTACTAAATACCAAAATTACCCCTCCATACCACACAGGTATTGTTGTAGCTGTGGAGGACAGAGAGATTTGAATTTCCTCCCTAAGAATGTTAATTTTGCAAGGACAGAGGAAGGGATGGATGGAGGAAGGGAGGGAGACAGGAAGAAGGAGAGGGAAAGAGAGAGTGAGATGGAGAGGGAGAGGGAGAGGAGGAGGGGGAGAGGGAGAGGGAGAGGGAGACATACACACACACACACACACACACACACACACACACAGAGAGAGAGAGAGAGAGAGAGAGAGAGAGAGAGAGAGAGAGAGGCGCATTTCAGAATGAACAGGGTAGGAGAATATAAACAGATATAATCCAAAAATTATTAAGAAATAAAGGACAATTTTATAAAACAGAACAGAATTCTATTTTATATAGCAGGACTCAGAATTTGCTTCCCTGGTTAAGGGGCCATACAGCTGATCTCAGGATGCGTTCCAGGAATTCCTCTCCTCCATGTCTGAACTCAGGTACCTGAAAGGCTTGCTGGAAGACCCCACTCTTAGTTGCTTTCTGCTGTTCTATCTGCCTCCAAATAAGCAGAAAAAGACCCATGCATTTTGTGCTTCTAAAAAACGGTCAGCCCCCTCCATCTGTTTTCAGAGGAAACAAGGGAATTTAAAAAGTTCTCCACAGAGAGGAAGACTATCACATCTTTGACATACTCTTCTTCATGACATCCTAGGCTAATGTTTCATGAGCAATTTCTATGTGCCAAACTTCCTGTGGGCTCTTTACATGCCTTTTACAGCTCTATAGAGAAGTTATTATTGTTAACCCTTTACCTGGATGAGAGGGCCAGGGACAGAATAGTTAGGCAACTTGTGGACTATCAGAATCCTAGGCTATGACAGAGTAGATTCTAAGACCATGTGGGATGATGATGGAACCCAAGCTCTTAAAAACCCAGGAGAGGCTATACTGTCTCCTGGGTGTATAAAGCTGTGGTATAAAAGCAACACAATAAACAGAGAAATTGTGACATTGTGTTTTAGACTCTACTCTAAGAATATCTATCATTTTTACTATCATAGATGTAATCCTTCCACAGAAGCTGGGACCTATTTTTAACAGCCCCCCCCGCCCCCATTCTCTCCGTTGTGGTATGGGCACATGGGGTATAAGTGTGTTGTGGTTTTGGTGAGAATGCTCATCATATGCATGTGCACATATAGAAAGGCTGATGGACAACTTTTGATATCATTTTCAGAAATGCAGTCCACCTTTGTGGTGTCACTGGACACTCTCAAGGGCCAAAAGCTCACCAGTGAGACTAGGCTAACTGTCCAGCAAGCCCCAAGGATCCTCTTGTCTCTGCTGTCCCAGTTCGCAGCCCTGAGATTAAAAGTACATGCTACCACACCTGGCATTATTTTGTGGATACTGGGGATTGAACTTGAGATCTTGTCCTTGCAAGCAAGTGCTTTGTTGACTTCTGTTACCTATTTAATTATCTAATCAAGGCAAAGAGAAGTTGGGGCATTTGCCTTAGGCACAATTTTGACAAGTAGGTTGGTGTCTATTTAATATGCCAGGACACTGTGCATGAAGAACAGCATAGACATGGCATATATGACCCACAGGAAGGACATTCCTATGACTAATGTACATCTGGCATGGTCTCAGGAATGCCTTGTGTTGCCATCTTCTCATTACAGCTTTACAGCCACAGAGGATGTGCACACCACCCAGGTGCACATTCCTTTTGGCTGTCTTAGTCTCTGGAATCTCCCACGGTGAGAGAGAAATCGGGGATATCTTCAAAACTGTAGGAAGGGATTCATTTTCAAGTGTTAATAATGTGAAACTCCTGAGAAATACGTTCACTCTGGGAAAATCCTGCTAGAGATTAAACACTTTTTGGTCAAATTAACATAATTATCCCCAAAGTTAGAACAGAAAAAAAATTCCTTGCTGTTGGCATCCATTAATAGTTCGTCTCAGACTAAATGTGAAATATTTTCATACATTTATGTTTGGGTTGTTATCAATAGAAAGGAGAATTACTGGTTTGATATAAAGGGGAAGGCAAAACCAGGTGTAGTGGCTCCTGCACATAATTCTAAAACCTTGGAGGTGGAAGCTGGAAGATTGTCATGAATTTGAAGGTATCATGGACTATATAATGAGTTCCAGGCTAGCATGAAAAAAAAAAAAAAAAACTGTCCCTCATCTCAAAACAACACTCTAGAAACAAAACAACAACAAAAGCTAGAGCAAAAGAGGGATGGACAGAGGGACGGAGAGAAAAAGGCAAACAGTGCTTTTCCTTAAAATGAACCATCATGGGTCAAAATGAGATGTCTTTGGGACTGAAACATTTTGGGACCTGTTGATGACTGCTCCATTTTGGTACACAAGTCATTCTACTCCTCATGGCTCACACATTGAATTTAGATCATCCTAGGAAACTCCCTGAGGTCCGAGAGGGGTATGCTCCAGGATATCATTAAAAATCTGATGACATTTGAGGCTGATGAGGTGGCTCAGGGAATGAAGGTGCTTGCCACTAAGCCTTTGATATCCAGGACCCACATGATGGAGCTGTCTTCTAGCTGCTACACAAATGTTGTGACATATTGACCTATCCTCCCACCCCACCTCCCACAAAAATGAATACAGGTAATAAATTATTTAAATTTTGGAGTAAGTTTACCACCACCATCTTTAATTTTTTTTTTTTTTTTTGAGACATTTAACCATCACCCAGACCAGCCAGCTCAGCTGCTCTCTGGTATATTCTATACATAATGACCAAAAACAGCCACAAACCAGGAGACCCCTTGCAAAAGGACCACTGTGCATCTGAATGTTCTCAGAAGATAGTTGCCACACCAGTCCATTTGCTCACAGTATAATTATACGGTTGTCCATAGCAGTAGCTTTGACTGCCAAATCACCCTATGTGTTTGCCTGTGTCCACTGGTCAGACTAAAATCTGCAAATGGTAAAGGAGCAGAGAGGGGAAGGGGAAGAAGTGAGTGATAAGTGGGCAGGGGAAAAGAACAAATTACAATCACTCCAGAGGAGCAAGAATCTGTAGTCATGGGTGTGTGGTCTGACTGCCACGGGCACCGCAGTCAACACCCCAGGGGACAAAGTACTTACATGTACTGACAACTTCGGCCACCAGAAAAGGGAATTGTGTTTTGGATGAAAAACAAACAGAAAGGAATGCAGTGAACCCAATAAAGACTTTCTATATAAGCGTCCTAAAGGAAAGTTTTACACAAACCTTGGGAGAATAGCTTGCGTCTTAGGTAGAGCTTCTACTACTGTGATGAAATACCAAAAGCAACCTGTGGAAGGAAACGCTTATTTAATCTCACATTCCCAGGTTATTCTCCATCACTGGGGGAAGTCAGGGCAGGAACCTGGAGGCAGGAACTGAAGCAGAGGCCATGGAGGAGTGCTGCTCACTGGTTTGCCCTCATGGATTGTTCGGCCTGCTTTCTCATACTTAGAATCACCTGCTATAAAATGGCACTGCCCACAGCAGGCTGCCTCTCCTGAGTCAGTCACTAAGTTCTCACATGATTGCCCGCAGGTCTATCTTAGGCAGTCATTTTTGTAATTGAAGTGCCTTTCTCTCAGATGACTCTAGCTTGTATCAAGTTGACAAAATACTAGCCAGCCTAGCTTGCTGCGTATGATATTAAATTGGCAGGAGAGGAAAAAAAAAAAAAAAAAAACAGTTAAGATCAAAAGCTCTGAGGAGTGAGACCTCATCTATGATGATTTGGGGCCTCCAGTGGAGTCTCCGGACTGAAATGTTATCTTGAGAGATTGGGACGCTTTTATGGGGGACATGGCTAAGGAGTTGAGGTCTATGCACTAGCAGACTGGGTGCTAAACCAATCTGGGATGCTTAAAAAGTCTCAAGTATTTGGAGGTATTAGAAGAAATCGTAAGGAAGTACGTATAATTTTTATAAGCACCAGGGATAAATGATAAGTTCTGGATTTGAACCAACTACCCTGATTTTCTGAAACACTAAGGAACCCAAGAGAACTTAACCCCTTCATGGAGTTATTTTAATGACTAGTTATTGATAAATATCTACCAAGTAATATGCATCGTGTAAAATTTGTTCCATCCATTTAATCCTTAAACCAACTCTGTGGTGGTGATAGAAATTCTTAAAGTAAGAAAACTGATGTACAGAAAGGCTAATCAAGTTATCCCAAAGTAAAAGTAACATAGCCAAAGAAAAGGCAGGCATTATAAGTTGTTCAAGTTATTAAGCCCCAGGTGAATTTTCACGTGGCATTCTATTTCCAGCCCTCCCTTCCCTCAAATAGTCGGGTGTCTGTCTTCAGGTTGTCAAGTCACTGAACCTTGACAACAACGAAGGAGAATTTTAATGTTCCAAGATTTCAATAGATCTGGTGCTGTTTCTGCAAGAAATTGGAGATGCAGGTTTAACTTGGTACAGAAACAGCTGTATCATGTAGATTTAAGGCATTTACAGTGTTTCCCATGTTCAGAGTCATTTTCTTCTGCATTAGAGGTGTACTGACAAAGATAAGGCATGAATGATAGGGACTCTACAGGACTCACATCTGCAGAAGTATTTATTCCAGCCTCATATGAATCAATATGAGGCTGTGCCGACAATTACACTCAATCTGTGAGCGAGGATGTTAACATTCCTCATCTTGCCTCACATAGAGTGAATGATGTTTGTCAGAGGCTAGGCATTTAAGGCTTTTTTGTTATTTTCACAGGAGGACAACTTTGAGGAAAGCATGTTTTTCCTATCAGTCCAGGAGCACCAGCTCACCTCATAGGTTCACCTTTCCCTGCTCCTCTCTACCATGTGGTAAATTCCTCGTATTTAAATGCAAAAAAGCTCTGAGTAAAAAAAAAAAAAAAGGACAAAATAAATGTAAGAAAGACATGGGCACCTTCACTTTGAAATGAGAGAACTACACAATGTCCAACAGATCCACAGTTTCCTGAATTCTGACCCAGTTCTGTTTTTTTTCTTCTTCCTTTCTTTTTTCCCTCGGCATGACTCAGACAGGCACTTGGAAGCCCAGAGATAAAAGGCCCTGTTACACGTGCAAAATATGACTATTATTGCCTCCTTTAATAAGGCTTCTTGCCAATTTTTCAAATGACTAGAGTCTGTTTGCTAATTATTACTCCATCGTCTCTGCATTCATTTTCTTTCCCTGAAGGAGTCTGAACGAAGAGGGAAAGCGCTAGAAAGTGTGTGTGCTGCCATCTATGGGAGGTCTCGGGGCTACCTCCTCAGCAGATCAGGGAACTTCAATTACAGAGGCAGCTCATATACACTATTCACTGAAGCCAGGGATTTAATTGATCCTTAGAGCCACGCATGAGAGCGCACGTGTGCTCGTGTTCGAGAGTGCACGCTTGTGCATGCACGCGCGCGCGCGCGCACACACACACACACACACACACACACACACACACACATGCATATGCGCGTGTGTGCAGAGAGAGACACTCAGGTACTATAGCAGTTGAACTGAGTCCCCATGTAAAAACACCACTGCACAACCACTGCTTGAAGTTTTACACAAATATAAACTGGTATTTCCACTTCATGGATGGCGAGAACATATTCCTTGTATTCAAGGCACTTACGTATATTTTAGGCTCTACTCATAACTACGGGTTTCCATGTGCATCTTCGAACAGCCAGTTGGAGAGCTAAGAATCTATCTGAGGACTTTGAAAATTTCAAAGAAAGTCAAGAACCAGGAAATGGTAAACATTCCTGAATAATAATAATAGTAATAATAATAATAGTAATAATAATAATAGTAATAATAATAATAGTAATAATAATAACAACCCACAAGTATTTTCATGAAGTTGGCTCACGACTCAAGCTTGCTAGAATTTTATAGCAAACTCTATTGGTTTAGTATCAGAAACTCTTATTATCATAAGCAGCAGGTTGCAAAGGGAGGCAGAGGTTTTGAAGACAAGTGCACGGGGCACTCAAATTTGAAAGGCCATTCTGCATGTTAACTTAAATTTGGGAGAAGAATCCTTGTCTGTGCTGAGGCCGGTTGATTAGAAGTCCAGTAGCTGTGGTATGGTTGGAATGTCCAGAGCCCAATTATCTTGGGCTGCCATAAATAGCCACTTATTGACAACCTCTGGGTGTTTCCTAATATCTGTGAATATTAGGTGAACACCTTTGTAATATATGAGCAGGCCCTTAGCTCCCACCACCCCAAAAAGTTGGAATGTCATCAGATAACATCTGAGGCCCAGAATGAACGGGTTTCTCACTCTTCTATAACCCAATGTTTCTACCAACACATCATAAAAGTATGCTGATTTGTGGTTCTCTTTGTTGTTCCTAAGTAAACTACATAAACCATTACAATGCTGGAAGATGAAATCCAGGACAACCTGAATCTATGTACCTGGGCCATGCTCACACATATGTGAATCCAGAATAAAGTGTCTTTGGTTCCCTGGGGTAAGAGCTGCATTTTCTATGTTAGCATACTTCATTCATGAAACAAAACACAAAGAAACTGCAAGTCAAATCAAACATGAATGAGTTAGGAAAAAGTTACTGGAAAAATATTTGCAAAGCAAAGTAGGTGAAGGACTTGTATTCAATGTATACATTATTCTTAAGTGAAATAATAAGAAATGAACAACAAAGCTGAAAGTTTGGGGAGGATCTGAATAGGTATTATTCTGTGCTGGTTTCAATAAGAATAGCTCTCATAGTGTCTTGTATTTGAATGCTTAGTCACACTAGGTAGTGGAACTGTTTGAAAAGGTTAGGAGGATCAGAAGGTGTGGCCATGTTGGAGAAGTGCATTTCTGGGTCTGAGGTTGAGGTTTCAAAAGCCCACACCAGACCCAGTGTCTGTTTTCATCTGCGTGTGTATCAGGGTGTGGCTCTCAATGACTTCTCCAGCACCATTCCTGCTGCCACGCTCCCTCGTCATGATGATAAGCCTTTGAAACTGTAAGCCAACCTCCAATTAAAACAATTACAGAGTTGTTATGGTCACGGCGTCTCTTCGCAGCAATACAACAATGACTGAGACCCAACCTGAGGTCACAAAGAAATGTAAAGGATGACCAGTGTTTTTGGGGGGGAAATGTAAAGCAATAGTGAGATGCTGCTGTGTTTGCATCAGAGGGACCAAATTCCAACACACTGACAGCACCAAGTGCTGCTGAGAGCAAGGCAGCAGGGCCCTCCCACTCAGCAGTTGTCTGGAATTCAAAATGGCGCAGCCACTTCCTAAAACAGCTTGGCAGTTTCTTAGAAAGCTAAACTGTATGATCCAGCAAACATGTTTCTAGTTTTTTTTTTTTTTAATCTAAATGAGCTGAAAGCTTATATCCATCATGAATATTGCAAGCACATGAATGTTTATAGCAGTTTTATTCATAATTGCTCCTAATTGGAAACAGCCAAAGTGTGCTGCGCTAGGTATATATGACTAAACAAATCATGGTACATCTTCACAAAGGAATATTATTCAGCACCAAAAAGAAATGAACTCTCAAGCCAAGAAAAGGCATGAAGCCATGAAAATGTGTAACCACGAAGTGAAGGGAGCCAGTTTGAAAAGGTTCCATACTGTACGAGTCCAACTACATGATATTCTGGAAAAGGCAAAAGTATGGGAGGAGTACATAGATCAGTGGTTGCCAGGAAATCAGAGGGAACATGTGGGAGAGGGACAAGCTGATAGAGTTTGGGGGACATTTGAAGGTGGTGAAAAATACTCCATGAACATATAGTCATGGGAACATGTTGTTACATAGTTATCCGAATTCAGAAAACATACAGCACCAGAGAGTACCTTACTGTGAATCATGAACTTTAATATTGACATATAGTGGCTTCCCCATGAAAACAAATCTGTAATGCTCATTTAGGATGCAAATAATCCACAGATTTTAAGAAATATAAGAATGGCAGAGCATGGGGGGATCCTCTCTACCTGTGCTTGATCTTTCTGAACATCTAAAAATGGAATGTTTTAAAATGGGGAGTAGATGGAGGCTTATAAGAAAAGCCATAGACAAGAAAGCAAATGCCACAATGTGAATATCAGACAAGGTGAAAAAAAATCAAGCAGAAATAGATGAGAAGATACAAAGACAGACATTTCACAAAAGCCACATTCTACAATGAAAATATACTTTTAAAATATGAACACTCTAATAATCCTTCCTTACCAAGTGACAAAAAATTAAGAGAGAAGTCTGGTTATGTGACAGCTGCTCTGTGTTCTAGTTGCCAGTTGTCTCAGATATCAGGGGCAGAGAAGAACAACGCCTGGAAGACCCTTTGAGGGTGATGTGGCAGTGGCTATTAAAATGGCTAATGGGTCCATCCTCTCCTAAAGCCAGAAAGACCCCTCAAAAATCAGCAATGGAACATCTCAGAAAAGCAAAAGATGGGAACGGACTGTTGCCTACTGATAGAAGGTTGCTTTATTAGATGACACTGTTGCAATGGAATTTAGGAGGCTGATCTTCACATAGTGTTCAAGGATGCTAACCACAATTTAAGTATTTTCAAAGTGAGGGCTGGGGTGGTGTCTTGGCATGCTGCCCTGTAACACCTATGCACAGACTATTACAGGAACTATGACCTGGTAATGTCAGAGCTGCTTGCTGGCTTCTGTTAGGAACAGGGAACTGGAGGATTGGGGTGTCAAGGCAAGAAGATAATGGTTACTCTCTGCCCTTTTGTTTCTATCCTGGGAAAAAATATAAGAAATAATTTTAATATTAAGAAGGAAAGAGGTATTTCACACATTTGGAGATGTTTTTCTTTACTCTTTAAAGTATTGATTGTTGAAATGAGAGTCAGCCCTCATCACCTGGATGATTTCACCACATGCCCCAGCTCATTTCCCGATGATGGTGGGTGAGTACACCAGTGCTCTAGTTCACTGATTTACACCTGGTTAAAAAACTAACAGCACAAGCAGAGCACCAAAGAGACTTGGATTCAGAGAATGGGCAAGGATGCTGGTTATGATGAACATAAGGCAAAAGAGAGGAGAGCAAACGGAAGTTGTTCCTTCTGTCACCAGTGGAGGAATGAGGCCTTGTGGACACAGTGAGCCAGTGTGAGAGATGAACTTCGCGTCTCAGAGGTGAGGCATCTGCCAGCTAAACTGAACAAGGAGCTGCTGTCTTTATACAAAGCTGACTGATAAGGATACCAGCAATGGAGAACTGCTTTGGGGTATTGTACCATTTCTGCTCTCTGGGTTTTCAAGCCAGGTGTCAGCTACAGGGGACAGCACTGGACTTGAGACAGCAAGTAGGGCTGCCACATAAGAACTCAACTGCTGAGTAATTCCTTAGAACAGATAAGCTGATCACCCAGCCGATTGATAAAAGATCATAGAAATATGCTTCCTGTGTGTCTTAAAAAATATAGGTGGTTCACAAGATGGTGATATTTTAGCATCTCTTTGAAAGTTGGAAAAATGTAACAATAAGAAGCCTGCTGTTTTTGCATTTTAAAAATCTAGTGGAGCTGAGCAGAGACCTGTATGTGGGACACTAGTAGCCCTGGGTTCCAGAAGGACACCTCAAACATGAGGACAGTTCTCTGAAGCTGTTCCTGGGGGACATTCATTGCTGGTGCACTCATCTCGGTCTGAGATCCCAAACTGTACCCACCCATGCCTGGTTAAACTTTCCTCCCTCCAGTCTAGCTTCTTGCTCAACCAGACTGGCTACCCTAAGGGGGAAGTGAACTCGAGATAGCCCCTATAGTCTACTTCATAGTCATTTGATCGCTGCAGACATTTCAGGATGCAAGTTCCAGATTTCCCTAAGAAAGAACTGGTTTAGAGATATCTCAAGTAGGTGATGTTGAAATGGATTTTGGCTGGCAGAGCATGGTACCTCAGTGAACTGGTATTGCAAGACATTTTTGAGTAAAGTCCCTAAAAGATCACAGTATTTCCCTTTGAATGAAAACAGACATCACATCACATCATAGCCACTCTTCGGAAAACCCAGATGATGTGTAGTTAGCAAGGTCTTAGCCATCCAGCAAATACTGACTGAACTGCTGTGCTGTGACAGGCCTGTTATAGGAGCACCTCAGTGGACAGGCTAATGGCTGCCCATCTCACAGAGATCACAGAGGTGGACAGTGGAAGAGAAGACAAATCACACGCACATTTACCATAAAAGAGTGGGTAGAGTGTTGTCTTGAGAACAACAGAGAAGGTGACAGAGAAGGTGACAGAGAAGCTTAAGAGTGACAATGCCCAGCCAGATGAGGAAGGGGATGAACAAGACCTTGAGTGGAGGGAACTGTGCAGGCCCTGAAGTGGAAGGACTTGGAATAGTCCAGGGACTACCTACAATGACTCCAGTGTCTGAACACAGTGAGGAGGAGGATGCTGTGAGGCCGCCACTGCTGAGAAAGGCACATCAGGCCATGGTCTCTGAATAAAAAATTTGAGCTGTGTACCCCGAGAAAAGCTATAGGGAGGGATAGGAATGATAAAATTCACTGTAAAGGTCTAAGACAGTAGTTCTCAACCCTCCTAGCGCTGAGACCCTTTAATACACTTCTTTATGTTGTGGTGATGCCTCAGCCATAAGATTATTTCGATTGCTAACTGTATTCTTGCTGCTTTTATGAATCATATTACAAATAGTCAGAGACAGTGAAAGACAGTGATGTGTCACGGTTGCAGGCAGCCCATCTCTCCCCCCATCTAGTTATAGCACCATCTCTTGCTCCCTTGACCTCTACACTGGAGTTCATGTCCCATGGCGGTCTAGTCTAAGAACACAGTAGAAAAGTAGAAAATTTGGTTTTACTCCTTTTTTACTCTTTCCTTGCTGATGTGAGTACACACACACACACACACACACACACACACACACACACACTGACTTTAGATAGCCATGCAGTTGGGGATGGGAGTGCGGGAGCTTGGGCTGATGGAATGTGGTGATCATTAGAGGCTCAGGGAGGATGCTGTCAGTCTATTGAAGCAGTGATACTTGGTGGTGGGTTTGAAACTGTAGACAAGAGGAGGTAAATATGATTTGGGAGCCAACCAGGGGCCTTTATGGGCATGAGAAGAACAGCGTAGTATGATCTACCTGACTCTGGAGGGAGATGATTCTCGATGATCCGTGTTCAGTAGGTGGAAGTAGACACAGGCTGGAAAGAGAGGAGATGACGGGGAGACAAGAGTCCAGGTGTGAAGCTCTATTGGCTCCACTGACCAGTGCTGCCCAAAGAAGGAAGGCAGAGGGAGAAATGGCCACTGGGTGTGTGTTGGAGCACAAAGTTGAGATGAGTAAGGAACTAGGAACATGCTTGACAAGGACTTGGAACTATGAAAAGACCGAGAACCCTGAGATTAGAAGTCTAAAGCTAGGAAGGCAAGGTGGGTTAACATGAGAGTTGTCAGAGAAGCATTTACTGGTTAACTCAAGTATCACCCCCATTAAAACCATGTCATCCCCTGCCCATCTTGTAAGTCAGTACCTTTCCCTGGTGGCTTTTTGTTTCTTTGCTTTGGGTTTGTTTGTTTTGCTTCCATTCCTCTGCTGTGTGTGCACCATGTACTGTAATTCACCATTTCCTGCTGTGTGTGCACCATGTACCGTAATTCACCATTTCCTGCTGTGTGTGCACCATGTACTGTAATTCGCCATTTCCTGCTGTGTGTGCACCATGTACCGTAATTCACCATTGCCTGCTGTGTGTGCACCATGTACTGTAATTCACCATTTCCTGCTGTGTGTGCACCATGTACTGTAATTCACCATTGCCTGCTGTGGTGGTAATGGCTATGGCCCCATAGACTCATGTGTTTGAATGCTTGGCCATAGGGAGTGGCCTTGTTAGGAGATGTGGCCTTGTTGGAGTAGGTGTGACCTTGTTGGAGAAAGTGTGTCACTGTTGGGCGCTGGATTTGAAATCTCATATACTGAAGCTACACACAGTGTGGCACACAGTCTCCTTCTACCACACTTCCCACTATGATGACAATGATCTAAGCCTCTGAAGCCAACCCCAATTCAATATTTTCCCTTATAAAAGTTGCTTTGGGCGTGGTGTTTCTTCACAGCAATAAAACCCTAAGACATTGCCTATGTGTGCTAGTGGTAACCTATAAGCCCTTGAGGATGGAGTCTCTCATCTACTCCCTTTGTATTCCCAGGGCTTAGCTGAGTGAGTGCTCTTAGCACATTAGTGAAAGGATATGCTATAAACCCCAGACACTTAACACTATTGTGAGGCTTCAAAAATGTGTGGCAGCTTATGGTGGTTTGAGTGAGAACTTTCCCTCATAGTTTGAATATTTGGTACCCAGTCAGTGAGGCTGTTTGGGGTTGGGGTTATAAAACTTTTAGGAAGTGTAGCCTTGTTGGAGAACGTCCATCACTGGGATGGGCTTTCTTCATTAAAGCTTTGTCTCACTGTGAGTTTACTCTCCAGATGTGGTCTCTCAGCTTCCTGCTGCCTCCTCTGGAACCACAAGTCAAGCTCTTTCTTCCATAAGTTTCTTTTGGTCCTGGCATTTGAAAACAACTGGTAGAGTCGACGGGGAGATTTGGGGTCATTGCTCTGAAGGGTCCAGCCGTATTGCATCTTAGAGGAATTTGGAAAAATTTAGAACTATAAAAGTAGTTTGACTATGAGTAGAGCTTAATGGGCCATTCTATAGGAGCCTAAAAGATAGTAATACTGAGAGTAATGTTAGTCCTGTGATATTTTGGCAAAGAATTTTGCCTCCTTCTTTTTTTGTTCTAAGAACTTACCTAAGACTAAATTTAAAAGTAGTGGGATAATTTCCTTGATTAAAAGGTGTGAAGAGAGCATAATGTTGAGTCTGTGTGGTTGTTACTGAGAACTCTTATGGAGGCCAACAATGAAAAAAAGAACAAGATGCAGTTTGGAAAGAAATGAATGTAGAAAATGCATGGGCTGACAGAAAGCCTGTAAGTACTAAGGTTAGCACCATCAAGGCAAGGCCTTCTGTTCTTCACTGTAACAAGGGCAAAGATGCCCTTAAGATGATACCCCACATAGCTAAGCTTTCAACTTGTGAGAGAAAAAGGCCTAAGGAGTTTTTGACTACTAAATAAAACAATAATAATAACAACAACAACATACAGGTACTGCCAGAAGCAAGATTCAAGGGAACAAGTATCCACTCCAACATGGCAGTGAACCTGTCAGTGCTTTCTATGCAGTACTGACTGGCTTTGGAGGCATGAAATGTAGAAGTAATGAGGTATAGATTTTTCCTTCGTGAATTCAAAGAGCTGCCAAGGTCAAGCAATACATGGTGAGGGGGATCCTGGGAAGGTGGACAGGGACTCTTGGAAGAAGCTGTAGAACCGAACCATGAATTGAGGTAGAGACTCCAAGATGCTGGTGGTACAAAAACTGTGAAACATATGCTAAGAAGAGCTACACACAGAGGACCCAGCCCAAGGGCGAGGTGTGCATGTTGCAGGTAGAAACTCTAGAGGCGTGGAGCCTTCTTAGCCTTGTACGACTGAAGTTCCAGACCCCGAGCTGCAGGATGTGACCTGTGTCCTGCTGAGTTTTCGTCTTGCTGTGGTCCAGCATTTCCTCACTCTGCTCCATTTTGGAATGGAGATTTATATGCTGTGACCTTGCATACTGGAAGTATGTAACTTTCTTTTGTCACTTTATAGAAAGTCACACTCAAGAGACGGTTTTGTGTCTCAGAAGAGATTTTGGTCTATAAAATAGTGTTGGGACTGTTAACGACAATGGGAGAATTTTAAAGGGTGGATAAAGACATTCTGCAGTGCCACATGACCATGAACCTTTAGGGGCCAAGGAGTAGAATGTGCTAGTTCGAATAAGGCATGTTCCTCGTAGGCTCAGGTATATAAATACTTGGTCCCCAGTCAGTGGAACTGTTTGGGGAAGTAATGGACCTTCAGAAAGTAGAGCCTTGTTGGAGGAAGTATGTTACTGTGGGTGGGCTTTGAGAGTTTATAGCCTCATCCTACTTCAAGTTCACTTTGTCTGCCTTGTGTTTGCAGGTAAGATGTGTTCAGTCAGCTCTGGTTGCCTGATGCCAGGCCTTCCTCATGGTCAACTCCCATTCTAGAACCATAAATCAAAGTAAACTCTTCCATAAGATGTTTTGGTCATGGTATTTTATCTGAGCAACAGAAACATAACTAATACAGCTACAGAATTTTTTGAACACTCTAGGAAATGAGTGATCAGCCAAGGGCCTCTTCTCCTCCTGAAGTCCCAGCTATTACAGCCATGGTCAGAGAGCCTGTGGAAGCAGCCCTGTAACTGGCTGAGAGAAGGCAGAAAGAACTGAGACAATGCGGAGACAATTTTACATCAAATTACAGGCTTGTTTAGACTGTTAGGTTATGACTGGGCTTCCATTCTTAAAATCTGATCTGCAAACATGCAGCCCTCAATCAGCTAAGTAGCTCTGTTAATGGTGGAAATCACAGTGTTGGTAGAGACTGCAGGAAAGGCTTTGAATATTCTCACTCACAGAAATTACATTTGTATTACAATGGAATGTAAAACCGCAAAACACATTTTAAAAGTGATCCTTTCTCTACCACGTGGTATGCCCCCAAACCAATGGGAAGTGAATTTGTTAAGCTTTCTGGGTAATTATTATTTAATTAGTTTGTACTTTGGACTGATCACTAGAATGGAATTTGGTATTCACAGCAAGTACACTTGGGGGCAGGGATAGATGGTTCTGACTCCATTCTGGATGATGAGCATCAGTTTAGGACTGGAACCCTGAGTGGAACAACTTGTAAGTCCATCACTTCATTATCCAACCAGTTGATGAGCCCCTAAAAGGCTGAGGGGTGCGGCTCTGTAAAGAAAATAGAGCTGCCTATGAACGAACACTGAGGATTGTGTTCAAGTCTTCTCGAGACGGTGTGACCCCATTTCACAGTGAATCTTCTGGGCTGTCATGGAGAGAAGACATTTATAATACTAATCCCTTTCCAGAAGAACAACTGGAGGTCCACTCAAGACTCATGAGAGTCCATAGCCTAGCACATCACTCATAGGCCTGACTTTATGTCTTCCTCTCTCCACCCCCACCCCCAATGAATTAACAACTGGATTGGAAGACAACAGTATTTTCAATTCCATCTATGAAGAATAGCTTGTCAAGTCAGAAAAGCTCAGACTTTGGGATTTTCCATGTCTGGGTACCGGTTTCACATTTATCCTTTCTAAAAAAAATGACCTTGAAGGGAGGATCTGGCTCCTTGGTCTTCCTACATTGAGGCTGATGAGTCTACTACATCAGCTGTAGACTTAGTAAGAGGATTAAATAAACTATTAAGATACTGGTTTAGGAGATGAGGCAGGCTAGATCAGTAGATAACACTCAGTAAAGAATTACTAAAACTATCATATACAATGGTAACTTTTCTTTTTTTATTTGTATACATTTATGCAAAAATGTTTAAAATTTTTTATATGATAAATTTTCCCATCCTATAACTTTATTCAAATATAAAACAAAATTCATTTTTTATTATACATTTAATTTATGCCTTATGAACTTCACTTAACAAAAGTGAATCTACTGGAAGAAATATTTGGAACATGAGTGCGAATTCTATACGTAATACAGCATGAAATTTAACCTATAAATTCAGCCCCAAATATTCAGGACAGACTAGCTACATGTCATACCAGATTCTATTTTTATAACCATGATATAATAACCTTTAATGAATGAATATTGCAAAGAAGAAACAAATAAATAGAAATGAAATTATAACTAATGAATCAAAAATACACATTTCTACATATGACCAAAATTATTATAGGTTTTCTAATTCAACTTTTTTTTGGTTTTGTTTTGCTTTCTTTTTTTCTTGGACTTCACACAGTCTGTGAGTTGTTTCTGGGGCCATGCGCGCCTCTGGGGTTAGCATGCCACTATCAGTAACTGCCTATTATGTCTGTTCTTTTATGACTGGGTTATCTCACTCAGGATGATATTCTCTAGATGCAGCCATTTTCTTAAGAATTTGGTTGAGTCATTGTTTCTGGTGGCTGAGTAGTATTCCATTGTGTAAATGTACCACAATTTTTGTATCCATTCATCTATTGAATGACATTTGGGTTCTTTCCAGCTTCTGGCTATTATAAATAGAGCTGCTATGAACATTGTGGTGCATGTATCTTTGTTGTATATTAAAGTGTCTCTGCGGTATATGCCCAGAAGTGGAATAGCTGGGTCTTCAGGTAGTACTATGTCCAATTTTCGAAGGTATCACCAGACTGATTTCCAGAGTGGTTGTATCAGTTTACAACCCCACCAACAGTGGAGAAGTGTTCCTCTTTCTCCGAAACCACGCCAGCATCTGCTGTCATCTGAGTTTTGGATCTTGGCCAATCTGACTGGTGTGAGGTGGAATCTCAGGGTTGTTTTGATTTGCATTTCCCTGATGGCTAAGGATGTCTAGCACTTTCTCAGATGTTTCTCGGCCATTCGATATTTCTCAATGGAGAACGTTTTGTTTAGCTCTGTACCCCATTTTTTAATAGGGTTGTTTGATTCTCTGGTGTCTAGCTTTTTGAGTTCTTTGTATACCTTGGATATTAGGCCTCTATCAGATGTGGAGTTGGTAAAGATCTTTTCCCATTCTGTTGGCTGCCATTTTGTTTTCTTGACAATGTCCTTAGCCTTACAGAAACTTTGCAATCTCATTAAGTCCCATTTGTTAATCTTTGACCTTAGAACTTGAGCCATTGGTATTTTGTTCAGAAAATTTTCTCCTGTGCCTATGTGTTCTAAGGTTTTCCCTACTTTCTCATCTAATAGTTTCAGTGTACCTGGTTTAATGTGGAGATCTTTGATCCACTTACACTTGAGCTTTGTACAAGGAGATAAGAAAGGGTCTATTTTCATTCTGCATGCTGAGTGCCAGTTGGTCCAGCACCATTTGTTGAATAGGCTGTACTTTTTCCATTGAATGTTTACGGCTCCTTTGGTAAAAATCAGGTGACCATATACGTGAGGGCTCATTTCTGGATCTTCTATTCTATTCCATTGATCCACATGCCTATTTCTGTACCAGTACCATGCAGTTTTCAGCACAATTGCCTTGGAATATAGCTTGAGGTCAGGGATAGTGATTCCTGCAGATGTTTTCTTGTTGTTGAGGATGGATTTCGCTATTCAAGGTCTTTTGTTATTCCATATGAAATTGCACATTGATCTTTCCAACTCAGTGAAGAACTGGGTTGGAATTTTGATGGGGATTGCATCGAAACTGTATATTGCTTTTGGTAAGATGGCCATTTTTAAAATGTTGATCCTTCCAATCCATGAGCATGGGAGATCTTTCCATTTTCTGAGATTTTCCTCGATTTCCTTCTTTAGAGGTTTGAAGTTCTTGTCACACAGGTCCTTTACTTGCTTAGCTAGAGTCACACCAAGGTATTTCATAGTTTTTGTGACTATTGTGAAGGGTATCTTTTTCCTAATTTCTTTCTCCACATGTTTGTCCTTTGAGTATAGGAAGGCTACTGATTTGTTTGAGTTAATTTTGTATACAGCCACTTTGTTGAACTTGTTTATCAGCTGTAGGAGTTCTCTGGTGGAATTTTTGGAGTCACTAAAGTACACTTTCATGTCATCTGAAAAGAGTGATGTTTTTACCTCTTCCTTTCCGATTAGTATCCCCTTGATCTCCTTTTGCTGTCTAATTGCTCTGGCCAGGACTTCCAGTACTATGTTGAATAGGTAGGGGGAGAGTGGGCAGCCCTGTCCTGTCCCTGATTTTAGTGGGATTGCTTCAAGTTTCCCACCGTTAAGTTTGATGTTGGCTGTTGGTTTGCTGTATATTGCTTTTATTATGTTTACGTATGGGCCTTGGATTCCTGTTCTTTCCAGGACTTTTAACATGAAGGGGTGTTGGATTTTGTCGAATGCTTTCTCAGCGTCTAGTGAGATGACCATGTGATTTTGGTCTTTGAGTTTGTTTATATGGTGGATTACGTTGATGGATTTTCTTATATTAAACCATCCCTGCACCCCAGGGATGAAGCCTACTTGGTCATGATGAATGATCGTTTTTATGTGTTCTTGGATTCGGTTTGCAAGGATTTTGTTGAGTATTTTTGCATCAGTGTTCATAAGTAGGATTGGTCTGAAGTTTTCTTTCCTTGTAGGGTCTTTGTGAGGTTTAGGAATGAGGGTTATTGTAGCCTCAAAAAATGAGTTAGGTAGTCTTCCCTCTGATTCTATCTTGTGAAATAGTTTGCAGAGTATTGGTGTTATGTCTGCAATCAATGTCTGATAAAATTCTGCACTGAACCTATCTGGACCTGGGTTTTTTTTTTTTTTTTTTTTTTTTTGGGAGGCTTTTAATGACTTCTTCCATTTCTTTAACTGTTATGGGATTATTTAGATGGTTTACTTGGTCCTGGCTTAACTTTAGGATCTTGTATCTGTCTAGGAATTCATCCATTTCCTCCAGATTTTCCAACTTTGTGGAGTATAGGTTTTTGTAGTAGGATTTGATGCTTTCTTGCATTTCCTCAGGTTCAGTTGTTATGTCTCCACTTTTCTTTCTGATTTTGTTAATTAGTATACTCTCTCTTTGCCCTCTAGTTAGTCTGGCTAGGGGTTTATCAATCTTGTTGATTTTCTCAAAGAACCAGCTCTTGGTTTTGTTGATTTTTTTCAATGGTTCTTTTTGTTTCTATTTGGTCTATTTCTGCCCTAATTTGATTATTTCTTGCTGTCTACTCTTCTTGGGTGTATCTGCTTCCTTTTGTTCTAGGGCTCTTAGCTGTGCTGTCAAGTTGCTGATGTATGCTTTCTCCAGTTTCTTTTTGGAAGCACTTAGGGCTATGAGTTTTCCTCTCAGTACTGCTTTCATTGCATCCCATAGGTTTGGGTATGTTGTGTTTTTGTTTTCATTGAATTCTAGAAAATCCTTAATTGCTTTCTTTATTGTCTAGTTTCCATGTGTATGTGGGCTTTTTGTTGTCTTTGTTGTTGTTAAAGACCAGCCATAGGCCATGGTGATCTGAGAGGATGCATGGGAGTATTTCAGTTTTCTTATATAGATTGAGGCTCGTTCTGTGTCCAATTATGTGGTCAATTTTCGAGAAGGTGCCATGGGGTGCTGAGAAGAAGGTGTATTCTTTTACTTTAGGATGATATGTTCTGTAGATATCTATTAATTCTAGTTGGTTCAAAGTCTCTGCTAGTTTTACAGTGTCCTTTTTCAGTTTCTGTTTCCATGATCTGTCCATTGGAGAGAGTTGGGTATTAAAGTCCCCCACTATTATTGTGTGGGGTGAAATGTATTTTTTGAGCTTTAGTAGGGTTTCTTTTATGAATGTGGGTGCTTTTTTATTTGAAGCATATATGTTAAGGATTGAGAGTTCCTCCTGACAGATTTACCAGGTAATGTGTAAAAAGTGTCCTTCCTTATCTTTTTTGATAACTTTTGGTTGGAAATTTACTTTATTCGATATTAGAATAGCCACTCCAGCTCGCTTCTTGGGACTGTTTGCTTGGAAGTTTTTTTCCCACACTTTTACTCTGAGATAGTGTCTGTCTTTGTCTCTGAGATGAGTTTCCTGTATGCAGCAAAAGGCTGGATTTTGTTTATGTATCCAGTCTGATAGCCTATATCTTTTTATTGGGAAGTTGAGTTCATTTATGTTAATAGATATCAAGAAATAGTTGTTTCTGTTTCCTGCTATTATTGCTTTTGTAGGTTGAGTTGTGTCTGTTCCTTTTTCTTCTTTTGGTTTTCTTCCTTAGGAGTTTTCTTGTTTTTACTAGGATGTAGTTCTCCTCATTGTATTGGGTTTTCCACCTATAATTCATTGTAGTGCTGGGTTTGTGGTCAGATATTGTGTAAATTTTGATTTGTCTTGAAATATCGTCATCTCTCCATCTATGGTGATTGATAGTTTTGCTGGGTATAGCAGCTTGGGCTGGCACTTGTGCTCTCTTAGGGTGTGAATGATGTCTGTCCAGGCTCTTCTAGCTTTCATAGTCTCTGTTGAGAAATCGGGTGTGAGTCTGATTGGTCTGCCTTTATATGTTACCTGACCTTTTTCCCTTACTGCTTTTAGTATTCTTTCTTTGCTTTGGGCACTTGTTGTTTTGACTATTATGTGTTGGGAGGTATTTCTTTTCTGGTCCAATCTATTTGGAGTTCTGAAGGCTTCTTTTATGCTCATGGTCATCTCATTCTTAAGGGTAGGGATGTTTTCTTCTACTATTTTGTTGAAGATATTTACCGTGCCTCTTAGTTGATACTCTTCTCCCTCTTCTATTCCTATTATCCTTAGTTTCGGTCTTCTCATTGTGTTCTGGATCTCCTGGACATTTTGGGTTAGGAGCTTTTTGTTTTTTGCATCTTCTCTGGCTGTTTTGTCTATGTTTACAATGTTGTCTTCTGCCCCCGAGATTCTCTCTTCCATCTCTTGTAGTCTATTGAAAATGCTTGCTTCTGTGACTCCTGATTTCTTTTTTAGGTGTTCTACCTCTAGGGTTATCTCTTTTAGTGTTTTCTTATTGTGTCAATTTCCGTTTTAAATTCCTTCATTTCTTTGGTTCTGTTTTCCTCTAGTTCTTTGAATTCTTTGAGTGTTTTTCTTGTTTCCTCTTTAAAAGCTTCTGATTCTTTTTGCTTTTCCTCCCATTCTTGTTTAAGTATCTCTATCAGAGTCTTGAGGTATGATTTTAGGTTTTCGTCTTTTTTTTCTGGAGTGTTTGGCATTTTAACGTTTGCTGTTATGAGAGAGCTGGGTTCTGGTGTTGCCAGGTTGTCCTGGTTTCCTTGGGATATAGTCTTTCGCTTTCCTCTTTCCATCTTGTTGTCAGTGATATGTTCTTGCCTTTCCCTTGTATCTGGTCTGTGTCCCTGGATCTCCACTGGTCCAGGTGGCAGATTGTCCGAGCCCTGTTCTGTGCCCCAAAGTAGCTGGGTGGAAACAGAGGTTCCAATGCTGTGTTCCTGGTCCCTGGATCAGGCAGGGCGGGGGTTCGCTTTCCATGTGCACTCCGCAGACATCTCTCTGCTCCCTTGCTGCCCAGATCTCCTACTCATTAGTCTTTAAAACTTTAGGAACTTGGTAACTTTTCTTTTAAATTAGGTGAATTAGGTACCTTTTTGTTCCTGTGATAAGACACCGGTTTGTTTTGATTTAGGGTTCTACAGGGGTAAGAGGCAGGGAGGCATATAAATATGGTGGCTGGAACAGAAAACGGAGAGCACATGTCTTCAACTGCAAGCAGAAAGCAGAAAGCAACCAGTAGGTGGCTCAAGGCTCTTTAATCTCAAAGCTCCTTTATACTTCCTTTAGTAAGGCTGTACCATCTAAGCCTGCCCCAAAAGTACCAACAAAGGAGACCAAGTGTTCAAATGCCCGAGACTTTGAGAGACATTCTCATTCAAACCAACTCACAAGGCTATTTCATCAATAAATAGTTAGAACCAGAAATAACAATAAAGCAGAATTCTAGGATGTAAGCTAGTGCTTAGTAACCAGTTACTTTAAAACTTGGTATATGAGACAGTAAACAGTATCTCAAGGTTTCTATGGGTCAGGATTTTGTAAGCTATTTGGTGTTTGACTCAGGGACTGAGGTCACCAGGCTACAATGTCCTGAGGGTTTGACTGGTACTGAAAGATATGCTTTTAAGATGGCACACACATATTTATGACTTCTGATGGGAGGCTTCAAGCCACATGCATCTCCCAGAAGAGCCAAGGAAGTGCCCTGACAATGTGGCAGCTGGCTTTCCCTGGGAGAGAAGAGCTAGGAGGAAACCCAAGCTGTACCTTATCACATCCATCCTTTTCTGTTTCTTAGAAGCAAGTCATTAATACTATCTCATTCAAGAGGAGGATAATAGCTTCCATATGTTGAAGGGAGAAGTTCTGAAAAATGTTTGAATAGAAATCAAAAGCAATGCAGCTAACACTCACTTAAGCATAAAGAGGTCCTTGATGGCCAGCAGGCATGTGTATGGAGATGAGGAACGCTGAGAACCTTACCCTTCATGGGCTACACTGTCAGTGGGAGAATCTGTCTCACTGTCATTTGTCTGCCTGGGCATTAACTTTGAGAATTTGTACTCAGATGTATACTACCACACAAACTAAAACCTCCAAATGAAGAATGCTGCAAAGTAATGCCTCTCTGAAGAGCACAGTCATTAAATAATTTTTAAATTTCAACCAAAAATTGAGGTGATAATCAGAAATTGCTGTTTCAAAAACAGAATAAAGTTGGCCAAAATGACCAAGAGACAAGAAGACAACTAGAAATGCTAAGCTGACCCCATAAGAACTGGGATTCCAGACAACACTGCTACAATAAATAAATGTGTGCGTTTCAGATGGTCCTTTAGCAGAATATTGGTCTAAGTCTGGAGAAAGTAGCAGTCAATCTATCATCTGACTGTAGATGAAAATGCAAGAGATACTTCAGGAAATCATAAACAGGAAGAGTACAGAGAGTGAAGGGGTAAAGGACAGTGGATCTGTCCTTCATGAAGCCATAAAACAAGCTACAGAAATGCAGTGCTATGCTTCCTTTGGCTATTGCAGTGGTCAGCCATGGTTTCGTACGTGTCCAAGGACTCTTGCTATCACCCTATATCAGCCTTGGCGACAAACCGCAAAGGGCTGGAAGTGAACTTGAGCCTGTGACTTTCTACAGAGGAACTGCAGAAATTCAAATTCTGGATTTAAACTGAGCTTCATTTGTTGTTGTTTTTAGACAGATTCTCATTATAGCCCTAACTTGTCTGGAACTCACTACATAGACCAAATAGGCCTCAAAAAAAAAAAAAAAAAAAAAAAAAAAAAAAAAAAAAATCACAGAGATCTCCCTGCCTCTGCCTTCAAACTGCTGGGATCAAAGGCATGAACTGCCAGGGCCTGATAGGTTATTCATTTAGTGAGAATTATTTTGCTGATGATATTAGAAGAGGATGATCTTGTGAAGCAATATAGTTTAATTTCTGATTTCCAATTTTAAAATTGTGCTTGTGTTTGGGGGTGGAGGGTGAGGCATACCAAAACATGCTATGGAAGTCTGAAAACAGCCTGTATGAGTTGATTCTCTCTTTCTACCATGTGGGTCCCAGGGATCAAACTTAGATCATTCAGGCTTGGTGTCAGGAACTTTTACTTGTTGAACCATCTCTTCCCTTCCCCCATCTCAGTTTCATAATTTTAAAGTCTTAGTAAAGCAGGACCTGTAATTAGAAGCATTGGGATTAGACCCAATTTCATGATGAAAATTTCCCCTGTGAGGTAGAGGAGAGCTAGGCAGCCACCTGAAAGCATTATCCCATCCAGGGCATCCCAACATAGATTTTTGCAAATCTGATGATCCCAGCAACTCAACCTCTTAGTTGGAAAACTGTAGTCAGCCAGGACTATGACTATGACTAGACAGACCTGTCTACCTAGGGATCTGTAGGCTCATTGAGGGAATAAGATCTCCTATTTTGTTGTTGTTAGTTTGGAGAGTTGATTATATAAATATTTATTGAACACACTCAATATGTATACCTGATCTAATATTGACATTGGTCTGCTAGCTGTACCGTCCAATGAGAGCAGGCTATTGCTAGGACATTGCATGTGCACAGTTACAAAGAATTTGTGCAAACTTGGTGACCTCTCTATTTTAAATGATCGTACCTTTTTTTTAAACTCGAAACTGAAAAATGGTGAGGTTGATAAACTAGTAACTTGTCTTATTCCTGTGACAAAATATCCAAATAAAGCAACTTAAGGAGAAAAGGGTTTCTTTCGCCCCACAGTTTGAGTTTAGAGTCCATCAAGATGGGGCAGTCCTGGGAGCCAGTGAGGAAGCAGGGAAAGACCAATGCTGGCTCTCAGCATTCTCTTCAGCCTTGAAATGGTGCTGCCACAGTTAGGGCGGGCCTTCCCACCTCAACCCAGTTAAAAACCAAAACAACAACAATCACAACAAAAACCTCTTTCACAGACATTCTTAGAGGTTGGTCACTCAAGCGACTCTCCCTCCTGTCAACTTGGCAGTCGGTGCTAACCGTCACAATGCGCATGCCTTTTGGGTTTCATCCCAGAGTGTGTTTTGAGAATGCTGAGTGTAGTGAGATCATTTGGCATGCTTCATGCTCCCTGCTTTTACCTACTCCCAGTCCTGGGAAGTATAAGACAGCTTTTCATTAGGAGCTGGGTCCAACCAGCTGGAAAGCCTGGTGAGCAGGTTACATAATGCCAATCACCTCATTAGTCTCCCCGTTGTTTCTGGAACTTCCTCTTATGTAGAAGTCCCATCTCATCTCAATCAGCTTGCAACCAACTAGACAACAGTTTTGTTTTTTAAGTGCTGACCTGGACCTTGCTTTCTTGGCATTTATACTTAGGGTACAGCACGAAGTCAGAGTGGAATTTCCCCAGTCTCTTAGTTTTCTTCCAAGTGCTAATGCCTTGGCTGAGGATGGCAGGAAATCTAGATGTGACAGGAAATGCTGTGAGGAGGGCCGGCGTGGACAGTCTAGGAGAATGTGCTGCACTGGAAGCAAACATGTCAAGCATAAGGTGCTTCATGCCCGTTCTGGCCGCTCTTGACCTGCTCCTCCCAGTCCTCCAATTCTGTCTCTTCTGTCCCCCAGGCAAGGACTTTCTAGTACGTTCTTCTAGAATCAAGGAAACGTTCATTTTGCTCTAGACATATGTTGCCAGGTTTTAAAAAAAGCCCCCAAAAGTATACTGATATAGACTTTCTGAAGGGAAACTGGTATTATATCAAAAAAAAAGAATTACATTTAGGGCCAATCATATTCATTTACAGAGGGTTAAGGAAATGATGCTCATTGTTGTACAGTTTAGATGAAGGCAACAGGATTCTGAAGTTCTGAAGTTCGATGAACAGGACCAGGCAACATCCAGCCTCCCATACTCCTGGTTTAGGGGGTCCACATCAGACCAACTGAGGAGTTAAAGAGCCCCTTGAAGACAAAGTGTCTGAAAGCCTTATTCTTTCATTCATTTTTGAGTGTGTGTGTGTCTGTGTGTGGGTATACTTCAGTGCACAGGCCAGTGGCTAATGTCAGTTTCTTTCTCAGTCACTATGTCTTAACTTTTCAAGACAGGGTCTTTCATTGAAACTGGAGTTCATCAACTCAAATGGACTAGCTGACCTGACCAACAGATTCTGAAAAACCTGCTGACTCTACCTCCCCAGCACTGGGGTTGTAGGCACACGCAGCTTGTCTTGTCTGCTTTTTGAGGAAGGTTTGGGAGATTGAACTTAGGTCCTTGCTTGCTCAACCCAAAAACCCTTTTTGAAGGTGCTCATTCAGAGGTAAATCTGGTGAAGATGACCCTAGTGGAGAGAAGATTCAGAGGAGAACAATTCTGAGACGCATTTCTATAAAAACAACTATAAGCTTAACCATAAGAACTATCATCAGAAAGAGGCCACAGTCTTAATTCCAAATGTTACTGGATCCAGCACTCCAATTAGTTCCTCTGCTGGGGTGACCAAACCATTCCACTGTGTGTGTGATTGAAGAAACTCCTAGGGATGGGGACTTTCAGTGCTGAAGCAACAAATGGCCCAGGAAATTGAGATTTTTCAGAGCCTTGTGACTCACAGGTGCAATAGGAGCAGAAGGTCAGCCAGCAGCTCTTCCAGGGCAGCTTTCAGCCTTGGGGACACACATGGCTGCTCAGGAAAGATGCAGGGGTTGGGGACACATGGCTGCTCAGAAAACATGCAGGGGTCAGGACCTATCCTGAAGAACAAGCAATCACTTCTGGGTATACAAATATTTAAGGACTAAAAGTGGGAGCTGGGTCTATAGAGACATTGCATTTTGGAAATCAAGATGGTCTTATTTGACTAGTAAGACATGAAACAGTCTGGCCATATTTGTGAGTAAGACATATATTTTGATAATGGAAGATACATACAGTATTTATAGTCATTTGGAATGAGATAGAGAGAGGAATGGGGAGAGGTGCCCATGCACACACCCATCGTACCCTAGAACTCAAGCTTAGGTCGTCGGGCTTGGCAGCAAGCCTCTTTACCTGCTGAGCCTTTGCAACAAACTACTCCTTTTTTAATTTCTTAATTTTTTCCACTACACTAGATCAGTAACTATTACTCCCTTTTCAAGGGTAGGAAAACGGAGACTCCTAGCAACCTCATAACTACCACTTTGTAGCTGTGAAACCATGCAGTAGTATTTGTGATCTTAGATTTCCCAGCCTTTTGTGTTCCTGGTTCAGAACAGCAATCTGAAGGGAGCAGCCATGCAGACATTCGAGGAGTGTATGGGCTGGCACAGTTTGTTACCATGCTATTCTCCTGCTGGCCAATGGCTCAGACAGTGGAGGTGAGAAGACAGAGAAGCCCCTCTGCCTGTCAGTGACAGCATGCCTTCACTGTTGATGAGAAGCTTCTCAAGCCTGGAACCCTGTACTTAATAGAAGCTCAACCAAATCTCTGTGGCCTGGGTAATGGACCAAAAATCAAGCTCTTCCTTAGAGTTTCTAGTTCAATCAAGTCAATTACGTGAATCTCCGAGTTCAGAAATACATATATTTTACAGTGTGATTGAAGGAATAATTTGGTCCTGAGTTTTTACCAGCTATAGTACATTTCTCGATTCCTCAAAATATTCACAGAAATTTAACTGATAATGCTTAATTGCAGCCAAGCTGTGTAAGGTTCCATCTTGTTCCATCCACAGGGCATCAGAATTCAGATTGACGTCACTTCATAGAAATACAGAGAATGTTTATGTAAAATGATACCCAAGGAATTCTTTGAAATACATTACTGCTTTGTA
Organism: Micromys minutus; assembly: GCF_963924665.1. Classification (NCBI taxonomy): domain Eukaryota; kingdom Metazoa; phylum Chordata; class Mammalia; order Rodentia; family Muridae; genus Micromys; species Micromys minutus. The sequence continues at coordinate 8,990,349 of NC_137955.1, read as the reverse complement.
TGAACTACAAATCAGGAAATAGCAGCTCTAGAAGTAACATCTTGCACGCTTTCCCCAAAGTAGGATGGAGGAGTAATGAGGAAGAAAGGAAGAGAAAAAAAAAGGAAGGAAGGAAGGAAAGAAAAAAGAGGGAGGGAGAGATGGAGAGGAATGATGGGGGAGGAAGAGTGGGGGGAGGAACAAGGGCAAAGAAGGAAAAAGAGAGAGGGTGAGAGTGAGCAAGGGGGGGCACTGACAATGCAGGTATTCAGTTCAGGCATCAGAGTTTTCACAGCTGTGGATTACTTTCCTCCCAACAAAGGAACTGATCATATGACCACATTTCTGTTCTGCTATGTACATGTAAATTGAGAGGCATGTAAACCAAGGAGGATAACAGAATAGTTTAAATTCTTTCAGTGATGATTTCTGGAGACATAATCTTGTCTTTCAGAAGTCTAGGCCTAAAGGTTTGAGAATCCTCAATGGGAGACTTGTGGGGACAGCTCAGTGCTTGTTATGTAAGTATGAGGACCTGAGTTCGAATCCCAGCACCTACCTAAAAGCTAGGCATGGTAGCATATATTTGTAATTTCAGTGCTGGAGAGAGAGGGGAGTGGGAGAAGACATTGAATGACCCTGTCCTCCAAAGTAAGGTATCTAACAATGTAGAAAAAGTTTTGATATCAACTTCTCTACACATGCAAACACACACACACACACACACACACACACACACACACACACACACACAAATGACCCTGTCCCCCCAAATAAGATATCTAGCAATTTTCTCTCCAAATTAGGTATCTAGCATCATAGGAAGATGCTTTATATCAACTTCTAGTCTCTACATGCAAACACTCCCTGTCTCCGTCTCCCCCCCCCCTTCCTTAAAAGTTATTGATAAAAACCCAGAGTTCTCCATGGAAGTCTCTTAGAACTTACTTGGACAACTACAGAGACCCCAGGTTAGACTTAGCACCTGGGAAGCCATTAAGTTTTACATTCAATTAGTTGTTTAGGGTTTCTTTATAATGCTCAAGCTAGTTTTGAACTTCTGGATTTGAGTCATCTTTCCATTTCTGCCTCCTGGGTAGCTGTGGCTGGAGGGGTAACCTTTTTCTTCTCCCCAGCTTCTCTGTTCCACTGCTCCCCCTCTTGGAAGATACAACATGATCTTTCAATCAAATTCTTCAAATTTAGCAATGAGCTATTCCAACTTCCTCACTCTACAAGGGAGGCAGCTGGACTCACAGTAATTATGAGATGTATTTGTGGTGTAGAAAGGACTTTCTCCAAATAAAGCCAGCATGGATTGGGGAAATGACAGGTTTCTGAAGTTACAGAGTTTGAACATATTTCACAGCCCCACCCTTTGCCTTGTGGCCTGGGTCTTAATGGTGTAACTGCAGTGTCTGTAATGTTGTCTATAAATGGAAGCTAATAAAACATACATTAGGGTTACATGAACTAAATGGGAGCTAACAGAATGGTTGGCTGAGTAGGATGGATACTCAATAAACTCAATTTCCTGTCTTTAAAAGATGAGCTATAAAAATAAGTTAAATATCTAGTCGCCTTCCCTCAATTTATTTCAGGACACATGTAAATGAGACAGCACTTCTGTTCTAAATTGATTTCTGCATTTCTTTTTATTTCAAAAAACCCTGTATATCTTCAGGAAATCTCCAAAAAGAGAATTTCCAGTAATAAGAAAATCCAGAATATCTCAGGCTTCTCTCTGAGTGTCTGGAAAGAATCGTGGGAGGGCAGAGACCTCCTTGACATGGGCTTGGATCGCTCAGAAGGGTAGCTGAAGGTCCTAGGATGTGTCTCATGTTTGGTAAGAGTCACATTGTGATAGCTGAGATGCAGGCGGAGTGCCTGGCCTGGAATTAGGGAGCCTATGCCAAGTCAAGTGCTGTGAATACGAGCCACAGCCTGATCTCCTGTGAAAGAAGGAAGGAGGAGATCCTGTTATGATGTAAGCATCCCTGCAACCACAATAATGTGCATTTGCCTGTGTGCACTCATGTACATCCCTAATCACAAGGAAAGAGATGTCTAAAACAGTATGTGGCTTAAATTTCAAGGAAACAAACCATTCCAATAGTGCCCCACCCCTCTGAGTTATGAGTAGACGAAGGAGAAATTTAGAAGGTGTTAACAACATGTCTCATCTTGATAAAGATCTGATTTGGCTCAGAAATTTTTATTTGCAAAATTAGGTGTGGGAATCACAAAGAGACACCGGTAGACTGGTTCTACACTGCATGTGAAGATACGGTTCTAAGGATCAAGGTGGGGTGTTCTGTGTTCAGGAACTTGCACCTCGTAGTAAATCTGAGTAGTTCGGGAACATTCATCAGCCAACGTCAGACACAAAATGGCATAAAGAAGACAGGACAGCCAGTCAAGCAAAGATACAGCTTAACATCTATTTTGACTTCCCTTTTTGCACAGTGACTTGAGTGACAATTTAATAGCAAATCAGGGCTTCACAGGTTTGGAAAAAATATGGAAAATAGTATTTGTTGGGGCACTGTCATATGCCAAGTTTGATAGCCACCATAAGTTAGATGCAGAGAGGAAACTAAGAGATGTAAGACTTTTAGAACAGAAAAAGAAGACCCACAACCCACCATTGATGTTTCTAGGAACTTGGCTCTAGAGTAGCACAAAATGCTCACAGTACCTGACCAACTGTGCAGAGATGAATTCGTAACAAACTGTCTGGGTAAAAATAACTTCCCCCAGCCCAGGAGATGAGCACTGGAGAGATGAAGCCAGGCTGAAATGAATTGTGCCAAGTAGCTCCAGGGAGGGCTAGTGGAAGGTGTTTATGAAACACATTCCCTGGCATTTGAGAATCACATCAGGGGACTCTACTTGTTGACTGATGACAAAGTGCTGGGCTGGAGTCCTGCAGGATTCTGCAAAGCATCCACGTAAAGGCAGGTTTGTTTGCAGTTGTGCCTGTAACTTAACTGCATTATACCTTATTCAACCTAGTTTGCAAATGAATGAGACTCAGATTGTGACTTATTGATTTAGCTTTGAGCAATTTCTGGGGGGTTACCCCTGATCTATATTTCTATATGCTAGACTGGCGACTTCCCAGTTGCCGTGTTGAGTCTTCCTATTTTTATTTTTTTCTGCTCCACTAGCCTGTCCTCAGGCTCAATTTCCTTCTGGCTCATGCTTTTGGTCAATCATGTCTAATGGAGACCTCTAATTTCATCTTCCCTTTTCCTCATTCCTTCTTCCTGCTCTCTATCTCCTCATGGTCCTTTCCTACAACCCCCAGCCTGGTAGCTTCACCTCTCTCTTCTCTCCAGTAATAAGTTGTATCCATTTTTACTTAACCAATAGTTTTGACTTGGGGGGGCAAGGGTTGGACAACTAAGGCTGGTATACATAGGAATTAATACAACTTGGGGCAATCATATCGTGGGGTGCAGAATTTAGTATTTGAGTATAGAATAGCAGCAGACCAGCCACCAACAGGTGCAGAGAGAGAAAGAGGTGGGGGGTGGGAAGAACCAGCCCCTGAAGCTATCAAACCATGTCAGGAAAGTCACTTCCCACCCTGAACATCTTCCCTACAGGCTGAGGAGCCAGTCTGACTTGGAATTTAGGACCTCAAATTTCTTCTGCAGCCAATGAATAATGGCTGCTTAGCTACCTCTTCTCATCAACCTCTCGTGCCCTTCTGAGACCAGAAGAAACCTTTGCCAACAAAATGAAGAAAAATCCTTTCTTCCCTAGTTCTTGAGCCAAAACAGTCATAAAAGATTGGCATATGGTTTATTGCAGTGACTCACATTGTATAGGGAATTTCTATAGGTGGTTATGTGAGGACAGGACCGTCTCCCATTGAAAACATTCAAACACTCTGTTACTCCAACGAAACACTCAGCAGGGTAGGTACCATCATCACTCCTTCTGTTACTGTATTTTTGAGAAGGGGTAAGGAAAAATGGAAGAGGTGATTAATGAGGAAAGCAGTATCCACAATTCAAGAAGCAACCACAGGATCCAATTTCAGTGTATTCTGAAGATCCCTGGCTCATAGTCTAGGAGAATCAGAGCTGGATGGTCACTTCAGAATCTTTCCATGGATGTCCCATGGAAATGGAATATGAGCCTCAACAAATATATTAAAATTTTCAAAAGTAATGACAAGAAGTAGACATATTTTACTTAACCCAATACATCAATGTGTAATTTCATGTATAATCAATATAAACATGCAAGTAGCATCTTTTAACTTCTTTTGTCCCCAGGACTTCATAATTTACATCCATGATTTGGAACACAGGTATGTTGGAGAAGCACCAAGAGGTGTGTCATCAAGAACAGTGATGGGTGCTACAGCATTCTTTTATTTCAAATTTTATTTTTAAGCTTTCGGATAGTAAAATCCAATCTTCCTGGAACACCGACCTAAGGGTTTTGACAAATGCAGTGTTGTACAGAGGATACGGGACTGAAGATAAAGAATACCAGGGACTCAGAACAGCCTCCAAACAGCAAAATACTGCCTCCCTCTGCTCCCTCACGGCCCTCTGCAGCTCCTAACACTGGCCTGTTCTGCAGGAACCACTGCTGTCCCAGAGTGTCACAGTTCTCATTCAGCAGCATACATTTGTGATTCACCTGTGCCATTGTGTCATCATTTGTCATTGGTGAATTGTCTTTCATTCTATCGTTGGGCCAGTTTGCCTAAAGGTGACCTAGTTTTCCAGTTTAAAAATAATTAAGTCCTTTAATATATTCACTTGCATTCTTTTGTTATTGTTTTTAGGCATTTGGGTTTGATGCATGGTAATGAAAACTTTTCTTCTCTCCTAATTTTATAAGGTAAGCTTGGATCATGGTTTGCTCTTCCATTCTCTTTCTGTTATCCTCCATTTGCATAGGAACCAGCACTATTTTCAGTGAAGACTCCTACTGTCATTCCTCCTCAAGTGACCACATACAGATATATGGGTGGTATCCTCCTGTTGGTGTCTTGGTGTGTGCATTCATGCATGCATGCAACCATGCACTTGTGGCTTGTGTGTGCACAGAGCAGTAAACAATCTCAACTCTCATTCTTCAGGCACTATTCACCATTTCCGAGAAACAATGAAACAGAGTTTATCCCTTACCTAGAACTCACCAACTAGGCTAGGAAGAGCATCTGGGAGCAGCACAGAGGCAGATGTGAGCATCCTTCTTTGCATATAGATACAGGTTGTTATGAATATTTCATAAGGAATGGGTGTGTACAGGATTATATCAGATCAATTGGATCAGAGGTTATTGTGTGGTGTTTTCTGTCATGTAGTGACTTGTTTGAGTCCAAGAGAAGGTGTAGTGGCGGGACACACACCAAGCCCACCACGAAATCAGGATGTGTGAGCCTGGCGTGGTAACAACCCGCCAATGGAATTTTGAGTGAAAGCTGTGTGGCAAGGCGCCACGCTGGAACAGCTTGCAGGTCAGAGTAACCCTGGGGTCAGCGTGGAGCGGCTGAGATAAATGAGTGCAAGTTCCATATGACCCGATGGAGCCGGAACTAGTGTCGGCAGACTGTCCGGCTCAGGTCCGGCTCAGAAAGAGCCAGGGGCGCACGGAGCAGTAAGGCGCCGGAACTGGTCTCATGCTTTGATAACAGTTGTCGCAACACCAGAACTTTTAGTGATACAGAGTGTGGATGAGAATGATGCTGCCTGCTGCCTGCTGCCTGCTGCCTGCATTTTAGAAAGAAAGGCGTCTGAGTTTCGCTTGCGTTGCCAGCTGTAGTCTCCGTTAAGTTACCTTTAGTATTTGAAGAACACAAGTTTAAAAATGACAGTAGATATTGAAAATTTTAAAAGTATCAGTACTAATTCTGACAATCAATTATTATTTTTCTTTTAGGTACTCTATTACATTTTAGAAATTTAAAGGAAAAAATTGTTCCATTCCAGAACACTTAGTTTTGTATAAATCTAAGTTTTTGTCTAATGCGCTATTCTTTCTGCCTAAGCCCTTTGGTAACTTTTCATACAGGGTAAATATACTGGCAATATGCCATACATTTTTTCTTATTATCAAAAATATTTATTTTTCCTTCATCCTTTAATGATATTTCTCCAAGGATAGTATTTAGGCTACCATTTTCTTGTTCTTTGAATTATTATTGTTCTAATACATATTTGTTTTATAGTTTCCAAAAATAAATCTGGTGTAATTCATATTTTTGTCAATATGTAATGTTATTTATTTTCTCCCAGCCACTTTTAGCTCTTTCCCTCATTTTGGATTTTAGCATTTTAGATGTGATGTGGTTATATAGGGGAGTTTATTTACATTTTTGGCGTTTTTAACTTTAAAATATATCAATGACAAAGACATAGATGATATAACTATATATCTATATCTATATATAGAGAGAGAAAGAAATAAAGAGACAGACAGATATAAATGATATAGATATAGGTAGATAGTTATATGAAACAGAGATAAATAAATAGATATAAATATATAGATGTAGATTTAGATGATATATAGAGAGAGACAGAGACAGAGATGGTCTTAATTATGTAACCTGCATCTCACTATGTAGCCCATGTTAATCTCTTACTGGTAAGACTATAATCTGTTTGTTCCTTGGCTGCAATGAGTTTTCACAGCAACTAAGGGTAATAGTGCTTGCTGTCCTTCTTTGATAAGTTTAAGAATTTGTTCTTGGGAGAGGTCGTAGGCAGGCATCACACTGATGGAAAGCCCCACTTTCCACAGTCCTGTTATTCAGCTCCAGAAAACATGGCCTTTGTGGATGCTTTCTCAAAACCCAATATTATTTTTGTATGCGAGAACACACACTGGGGTTAATAAGAAGGAATATACAAGTGTGTGACACTCAAGAGGTTCTATATTTTCTATATCATTTACATTAGAAACTATACTCAGGTTTTTAAAATCATTTTGTTAATGATTTTAGGTAAATTAATTTTAAAGGACTTATTCTATATGTGTGTACTTGAGAGCACATGTGAGCACACACACGAGTATATGTATATGTACCATGTGTGTGTGCGAGGTAGCATGAGATCCTCTGGAACTGAAAACATGGAGCATGAGTGTTCAATATGGGTTCTTAGAACCAAGCTTGAATTCTCTGCAAGAGGTTAAGAGCACTTGCAAGCACTGAGCCATGTCTCCAACCTTATCAAGGTGATTTCAGCTTCATCGATCTAGGGGAGAAAATATTTGGAATTCTAATATTTTGGCCAACAAACTCTGCTATATCTAATAGATCTCTAATAGGGCAAATAATGCCCATGGACTTACTATTTGGTGTCTTTTTGCACTCGTGTGTGTATGTGCTGTATATTGTTGCCGTTGCTTGTTGCTGTTCTTATGAACCATAATGTCCTTCAGCTCATGCTTCAAGTAAGAAGTCCCCCTGTTTCTCTGTGAGACTGACATCACAAGTCTGATGTGTGTTTGAGGCTAAGTTTCGTTTGGTCATTCCACATGTCAGTCTTCTCTTTGGTGGGATTTCCACAGATTTGTAATAATAGGTCCTGATTTCTCTCCAGGTAAACAAAGTGCACCATCCACGCTGATTTCCACCCTTAGATGTATGCTACAAAGTCCTTTATGTTTTCCTAGTGTTCACATCATCGAGTCAATAAATCCTCCAGAATTTTCCTAAACTGAAAAAAAATCATATCACTACAAATTTGTTTAGCTTTCTAACGCTTTGCAGAAGCTTTCTCTAAACCGCATTTCCCATTTCAAAAAGTACAAAGACAGGAGGCTATTCTGTTATTTCACAAAAGAAATCCTTCAATTAGTGGTGTGTCAGATGAAAGGGACACTTTGAATTGTGGCATCGTTCTGAACATAGGAAAACAAAGTCTGCACCTGTCATAACTGGGAGATGAGGCATGAATATTCTATACATTTCTGATTAATCAAAATCCTTGGGAAAATATCAGTCAGATCAGTGGAGTCAGAATTGATTAAGCCACGTTTATCTTATCTGTATTGTTCCAGTGTCTCACAGATTAGAACAGAAGCCACTCTGATACTGTAGGAACAAAAGACTTGTCAACCTGACACTATTTTAAACATGGAAAACAAATGGAGTCTTGCAAACCAATTCTGATGAACTAAACCTGACTCTACCTTGAAAGGCATAATGGTATTTTTATGATTTTAATATGGTTATCAGCACAACCCTTCCCTTCTGGGGTCTCTCGACACATACTCTTCATGAATCAAAAAATAAAATCTTCAACCTTTAAAAATGAATGTCCTGTGTATGCCAGCCACATACCGGAAACCATGGGGCACACTTGTTTCTGGGGTGATTAAAATTTCACTTGAAAGGACTGCTTTGCATGTGGAACTTTCCCGAGCAAGGGATAGAAGGCTTCTCTGTCTTCAAAGAGCTTCAAAGAACATACAGAGCAGGAAATCCTGCAAAGACCAGGGGCTCAGATGTGTGAGGCAAGGGCCGTATCAGCATGTTATACTCAGTTGATAACCAGGGTCTCATATATTTTCTCCTTGTCTTCTCTCCCAGATGAAACCCATTCAGGTACAAGGGGGAGGAACAAATTCCAACCTGACCTCTTTCATTTCAACTGTGCTAGGGAGACTAGAGACTGAACTTGGTTATAAGTGAGGATGTAGAAACGGAGGCAGGAGATGGTGTAGTGCGGAGGTGTGGCCCAAGATATCTAGAATGCACTTTGGAAGTGGCTGCCATGATGTGCCAGGTACTTTCCTATTACTCATCTGAGGTTTCTGAATCAGGAACTAGGAGAAGCAGGAAGAGAAGCCAAACACTCATAATCATGTCCCTGATGTTCATTGTTTTCTCTCTCCTGAAATTCATCCCATTTGGCCTCCACAGCCCATTCCTCAGGGAACTTGGCAGCCTCCCTGCCCCAGGGATGCCCATCAGTAGTTCTGGTGGAGGCACCTATGGGTGCCCTTACCTCAGTGAGGAGAAGGCTCTTTCAGTAGGGTTGTGTGTGTTTTAGATTCCATTTCTGCCAAAAGCTATTAGTGCTTTCATTAAAGCCCATGCTCTCTTTTGTTTTTAAGATGGTAATGGCTTTGGGGAAACACAAATTTCAAAATCCACAATTCGCCCTATTCCAAACCAATTAGCAATCAGAGCCACTCGAGAGCTGTGACCAGACCAGTCTGTCAATCTCACAACCCCTCTCCCCAGTTCAAATCAATTTAAAATAATCACACTTGATACCCTTTCTGCTTTTAGACAGCTCAACCCTACCCCATTTTGGTTTTACTTAATATCCACAAACATCATTCACAGACAAGTCACAGGCATACGTGTATGGTGTTACAGCATTTGTGCCGTGAGAGCCAATGTTTCCAGTCCAAAGCGTGCTCAAGCTCTGCCTATTTGAGTTGGTGTGAAATTCCATTTACATACCCACTGGGAGGAGTAGAAAGCTAAAGCACTTTAGAACCCGACTCATCTCCAATTCTCCAGAGAAGAGAAGCATTTTGAAAGAATTCCTCTCAGTGTGGCTTCTTTTGCTGTACACTTACCCACAGCCATAGCAGCTTAAGCAGATGAGAAGTTGTTATAGGACCTTAGGCTTCTAATATTTGGTGTGTAAGAAGCTTGGAAGTCTTTATTCCATGTGAACATCAAGGCAACAGCAAAAGCAACTGAAAGATCAATGCATGTTTCTAAGAGAACTGAAAGCAGACTATTGCCACCGCACACACACCAGAGAGACAGGTACACAGAACTCTTCATGAAACTGCACCAGAAAACTTCAAATGGAAGTGACAAGTTCCTGAAGGAATTCTGTGTACTCACCTCATCCTTAGAAACCCAGGGAAGCTGGGTCTAGTGAAGCATAGCTTTAATCCCAGCACTAAGGAGACAGAAGCAGGCAGATCTATGAGTTCAGAGGCCAGCGTGGTCTACAGAGTGAGTTCAGAACAGCCTGGGCTACACAGAGAAACCTTGTCTCGAAAACAAACAAAGAAACAAAACAAAAACGAACAAACAGTAACAACAACAACAACCTCAAAACCCTCTGAAGAAACCAAGTTATCAGAGGACCCCATGACTATGTGACCTGGGTGCGTATCTCTCATTTTATTGCATATTTTATGTATTTACATTTCAAATGTTATCCCCTTTCCCCCTCTAGCACCCTCCTCCTTCCACTTCTATGAAGGTGCTCCCACTCCCACCCACCCACTCCTACCTTAATACACTGGCATTCCTCTACACTAAGGAGATGAGCCTTCACAGGACCAAGGGCTTTTCCTCCTATTGATGCCAGACAATGCCATTCGCTGCTACATATGCAGCTGCAGCCATGGGTCTTTCCATGTATGCTCATTGGTTGGCGGTTTAGTCCCTGGGAGCTCTGGGGATTCTGCTTGGTTGATAATGTTGTTCTTTCTATGAGATCACAAACCCCTTCAGCTCTTTAAGTCTTTTCTCTAACTCTTTCATTGGTTTCCCCATGCAAACTGTGTCTCTTAAGGCTGCATCTGGTTCTCATAGTGAATATGAGTGTAAGGTCATGTCAGAGTTCAGCAGTGAAAGAGGAAAAGGCTCTTTTTTTTGAAATGTGCTATAGTGTTTTGTTGTTTTTTTACCAAGGTCTACCCTCAGGAGAAATCAACCAGAACTAAACTATTGACATTTTTAAAAAGCCCAATGGACTGAGCTTGCCTACTATGTACATAGCCTTACACTGCCCAATCTAGGCATGGCGGCACACACCTATAATGCCACTGCTTGAAAAATGGGAGCAGGAGGATCAGGAATTTAAGGTCACCCTCTTACATAGAGAGCTCAAGGTTAGCTTAGTATTTGAGAGTCTCAGCCTCAAGACAAACAAGCAAATAAACCAATGAACCAAGGAAGGAAAGCAGGTAACCCTGCATCTTTTAGCAATACCTAAGTGGTATGCACTAGAGAGACTGAGGTGTACTTGTGAAGTTCAGAGTCCAGGGCACAACCTTGCTAAAAGAATGATACTTAAACTGTAGGACAGAACACTTGCCTCTTCATCATCTACTACCTCATTATTCACAGCAGATTTCCCCCAAAATCTTTTATCTAGATATCAAAAGAGAGAAACACAACTTCTATAAACACATAACAAGACAAAATAAATGAAAAAGAAAGCACCTTGAAGAGCAAAGGCAAACAGATTGGATTCAAATTTGCTAGGGATGTTGGTCTTTAAAACTTGGAGTCTTAAAGTAGCTATGGTTATTATACAAGAGGCTGTAGTAGACAGAGCATATACTAGGAAAGAAGAGATGGACAAACTAGGTAGAGATAAAATTCTATGTGAAGGGGAGAGAGGAAAAGACTAGAAATCAAAACCACGGTGGAAGACATAAGCAATGTTTCTAGAAGATATATGGATAAACCAGGCACGGTTAAGTCACTGAGCTTGAAAATATTACAGTAGAAACTCACAAAAAAACGAGCAGACTTCTAATAATTTTTAAACTTCTATAAATATAGTTTTCAATGGTAAAACAGAATACATGAAACACTAGAGGGAGAAGAAAGCCAAATGGAAGCAGAAAAAAAAAAAAAAGATGTGTATCACACAGATCCACATGCCCAGAGGTGGTAATCACATTGAGCTAGGCGCTTCACCAATAGCTGTCACAAGTCTACCACTTATCAACCCGATGCATAACCACATCACTTCAAGACATCTCTTTCCTTCTTGATGTCCTCATGACCTCACATTAATACTACACTAGAGCACACAGCACAGTGTGAAAAATCCCGCAGAGAAGAAGGTAGAGCACAGCGGTTGGTGCAGACACCATTTCCAAAAGCAGTTTATTTCATAATGGGCCTAATGAGAATTGAGATTTAAGAGAGGGACCCTCAATAAGAAGACCCTTCCTCCAAGGAGAAAAAGAAAGAAAAAAGAAGAGATATCCAACCCAAAGAATTCAAAAGTCACAGCACTGACAACAAGACATTGAAAAAGTAAGATTACATGTTTCCTCCAAAAGATAAGAACTCTTTAGCTGATACTGGCCCCAGAAAGCCCTGAATACCCAAGAAACAACTCACAGACCACAAGAAGCTCAAAAATCTAAACTAAACAAAACAAAAACAAACAAAACAAAAACAAAAATGAAAGGACAAAAAGTGGAAGCCTCCTTAGAAAAAAACTAAATGTATAGCACCCTCTCAGAGTGGGGTACACCTAGATCTTAAATCATCAATAATTCAAGAGCTAAGAAGATAGCCTTGTGTTGCTTATTGGTTTGCTTCTTCTCGGGAAGCTGACTAGGCTTCCAGTACCAAGAATGATTTCCCTTCTGCTGAGTGAACCCCACCTCCAGTTAGAGAGCTCTTGGCTGCCACTCACACGTGGTGATCCTTCTTGCCATGCCTGCAGTCCTCATAGTGCATGGGTGTTACAGCTGGGTAAGACTGCTGCTTAACTGTTCCCCTCCTTAGGAGCTTGTACAGTATTTTCCAGAGCCATGGAAGCTGGATCACAGCAAAGAGGTTTTCAGGTCAGATCCAAGCATCCAAGTCATGTGTTCTAAATTTGTGGTGTCTTCAGCAATACAGACCCACACTTAACAATTGAAAGACAAAGGCTACAGATATAATTTACATATTTTTGGGAATCATTTGGACTACCTGGACCAACCTTTTGAAGTTTCTCATGTCTGGCACTGAAACTCTGTTAGTCATTCTTGTGAGGAATATTGTCGGCTCAAGTGGCAAAGTCATCTTTTAACATTAATAAACAAATATCAAGACAAGCACAAATTAAGGTAGTTCATGCCCACCAGGCCAGCACTGCAGAAGATTCTTGCATGAATACTATCGAGGTAGAAAGGAAAAGGATCACCTCAACCTCTATAACACAAGAAGAATAAAGTCCATGAGAGGAATGACTGAACAATGGAGATGTAAGAAGAAATCCTCTATACCCAACACAGTAAATGGGCAAACTTCTGAGAGTAACAGGGGATAAAATAAATAAAAATTATTCAACCAAAGAGAAAAGAAACAAAAACATTATGGTAATTAGTAATTGTCTCCCAATAATAGCATTAAATATAAATGTATTTGACTCATTATTAAAAGACACAGAATAACAAAGTAAAAAAACTAGAGCCAACTACTTTTTGTCTTCCAAAATCATTCTTACCTCACAAACATACCCAGAGACTTGAGAGTCAAATGATTGAAAGCAATCTATTAAATAGAAATTAAAAAACCATTAGCAAAGTGATTTTTCTTTCTCATAAAGTACATCTCAAACCAAAATTAGTCAGATAAGATTATAAAAGACTGTTGTATATTCCTAAAAGAAACAATACATCCAGAACATATAAAAATGTAAACATATACACCAAGCATTTTGGCTTCCCAGTTTCATAAAACAAACACAAATGAACATAAAATTTCAGATATGTCCTGATATGATATTATGGATTATTATAATATACCACTCTTATCTTTATATGCTATCGAAACTAAAAATTAACAAAGAATCTTTAGATTTCAGTTGAAGAATAGATACAATGAATATTCCATCTCACAGAAATAGAATATAAACTCTTCTTAGCAGTCTATGGAACCTAATGTAGAATGGACTATGGATTATAGCCTAGGTCTCAAACTAAGTTTTGCTAAATACAGAGGAGTTAAAAGAATCTTTTGCATCTCATTAAATCACAGTGGAATAAAAGTAGAAATCTTTGTCAAAAAAAAAAAAAAGCAACAAGAAGTACAAATACATGAAAGTTGAACTCTTGAAAAGACACGCTTGAAAGACCAGTGGGTCACTGAAAAAATTAGAAAGAAAATCAAATTGTTTCTAGAATTAAATTAAAATTAAAGCACAACTTATAAGAACCTTTGGGCTACAACAGCTCTAAGAGGAAAGTATAAGCATATAAACTTACCTTTAAAAAAATCAGAAAATCTCAAATAAATAATCTAATGATGCACCTCAAGGTTCTAAAAAACAAGAATAACACAAAGCCAAGCACAAAGATGACAATAAATAATAAAGATTAGTAAAGATGCTGATGAAATGTGGACTAAAAGCACAATACAAAAAAATCAATAAACTATATAAAGAAGATGGGTAAAACCCTAGCCAAATCAACTAAGAGAGAAGACCCAAATCAATAAAATTAGAGATGAAAGAGGGAAGTTATTATCCATTCTAGTGAAAGGTGAGATTTATTAGGGATTATTTGAGAACATATATTTCTAAAATCCTGGAATGTCTAGGGAAAGTAGACAAAGTTATAGACATGACCTACTAAATCAAGTCAAGAAAACAACTTTTAAAATCTGTAACAGACAATGAGATTGAAATAGTGCTAACAATGTCTGCCAGCACAAAAAGCCAGGAACAAATCAATTCACTGCCAAATTCTACCAAAGATTGGGAAGATGAATCAGTGCTCCCCAAACTGTGTCATGAAGTACAAAAAAAGAAACATTTATTTTTAGACATATATATATATATATATATATATATATATATATATATATATATATATATGGATATTTTATTTATTTATATTTCAAATGTTATCCCCTCTTCTGGATTCCCCTCCACAACCCTATTATCCCATCTGCCTCCCCCTGCATCTATAAGGTCGCTCCCCAACCACCCACTCCCACCTCACCACCCTGACATTTCTCTACACTGTGCATTGAGCATTCACAGGACCAAGGAGCTCTCCTCCCATTGCTGCCAGATAAAGTCAACCTATCTACATATGTAGCTGGAGCTATGGGTCCCTCCAAATATACTCTTTGATTGGCGGCTTATTCCCTGGTAATTCTGAGGGGTTTGGTTGGAAGATATTGTTGTTCTTCCTATAGGGTTGCAAACCCCTTCAACACCTTCATTCCCCTAACTCCTAAATTTATTTATTTATTTATTTACTTATTTATGTATTTATTTATTTAATATATAGAAGTTCACTGTCTCTGTCTTCAGACACACCAGAGGAGAGCATCAGATCTCATTACAGATGGTTGTGAGCAACACGATAAAAGAATGACAGAAAAAGGAAGAAACAAAGGAGAAAAGGAAGAAAGGGAGGAAGGAAGGAAAGAAGGAGGAAGAAAAAAGGAAGAAAGAAACAAAGAAAGGAGGGAAATGACACACTTTACTATAGTTACAAACAATATAACCCTTGGTGTGACTCTAACCAAGCAAGTGAAGGATCTGTATGACAAGAACTTCAAGTCTCTGAAGAAGGAAATTGAAGGTCTCAGAAGAGGAAAAAAAAAACTCTCATGCTCATAAATTGAAAGAATCAAACATACTAAAAATGGGCATCTTGCCAAAAGCAATCCCCATCAAAATTCCAACTCAATTTTTCATAGAGTTAGACAGAGCAATTGCAAATTTATTTGCAATAACAAAAAACCCAGGATAGCAAAAACTATTCTCAATAATATAAGAATCACCATCCATGACCTCAAGCTGTATTACACGTCAATCGTGATAAAATTTGCATGATATTGGTACAGAGATAAGGAGGTAGACAATGGAATAGAACTGAAGACCCAGAAATGAACCCACACACCTATGGTCACTTGATCTTTAACAAAGGAGCTAAAAACATTAAATGAAAAAAGGACAGCATCTTCAAAAGATGGAGCTGGTTAAATTGGCAGTCAGCAAGCAGAAGAATGCAAACTGATCCATTCTTATCTCCTTATACAAAGTTCAAGTCCAAGTGGATCAAAGACTTCTACATAAAACCAGGTGCACTGAAACTATTAGAGGAGAAAGTGGGGAAGAGCTTAGAACACATAGGCACAGGGGAACACCAGTGGTTTATGCTCTAAGATCTAGAATTGACAAATGGAAGTGCATGAAATTTCAAAGTTTCTGTAAGGCAAAAGACACAGTCAAAAGGATAAAATGGCAACCAACAGATTGGGAAAAGATTTTTTACCAATCCTACATCTTATAGAAGGCTAATATCTAATGTATACAACGAACTCTAGAAGTTAGACTCTTGAAAATCAAATAATCCTATTAAAAATGAGGTATAGAACTAAACAAAGAATTCTCAACTGAGGAATATCGAATGGCTGAGAAAAACCTAAAGAAATGTTCAACATCCCTGGTTATCAGGGAAATGCAAATCAAAACAGCTCTGAGATTCCACCTCACACCAGTGGAATAGCTAAGATAAAAAACCCAGGTGATAGCAGATGCTGGCAAGGATGTGAAGAAAGAGGAACACTCCTCCATTGTTGGTGGGATTGCAAGCTCTTACAACCACTCTGAAAAGAACTCTGGTGGTTCCTCAGAAAACTGGACATAGTACTAACTGAAGATCATCTAGCTATATCACTACTGGGTATATGCCCCAAAGATGCTTCAACATATAACAAGGACACATGCTCCACCACTTTTATAGCAGTCTTATTTATAATAGCCAGCCAGAAGCTATAAAGAATCCAGATGTCCTTCAACAGAGGAATGGATACAAAAATTGAGGTACTTTTACACAATGAAATGAATGAATGTAGGTAAGTATAGAAATATAAAAGGAGTAAATTAATTTATCTCTATTTGCAAACCATATGATCCTGTATTTAAAAGATCCTGAAGACTCCATCAGAAAATTCTTACACCTGAGAATGGTTTCAGCAAAGTAGAATGATATAAAATCCAGTGTATAAATATCAATATCTTTCTCAAATGCCAATAAAAAACTGACCAAAAATTAAATCAGTGGGTCTGGTGAGATGGCTTACAGGGAAAAGTCACCTGTAAAGCCCAAGGAGGCATATTTGATTACTAAAACACACAGAAGGAGAGAACTGACTTTCACAATTTTTCCTCTGACCTCCACATCTGTCGTGTGTAACATGTGCTTGCCTCAAACAAACAAATAAATGTTAAAAAAAAAACTGGAAAGAAATACTGGGGAAAATATCATTCATAATTACTTCAGAAACAAAATAATTGAACTACAAAACAACATAACCAAAGACATGAAAGACTTTTACAATGAAATGTTTAAGACATTGAAGAATTAAATGAAAAAAAAAAAACATAGAAAATTAAAAGACCTCTTACATTCATGGGTTAGCAGAATTAAGACTAAGGAAATGGCTACATTATCGAAAGTGATTTATAGAGTAAATGTACTCTCTATCAAAACTAGGAAAAGCACTCTAAAATCTTTATGGAAATATGAAAGACCAACACTGACCAGAAAGAGCATCTCAAATTGCATTGTAGTATAGTACAGAGTATAGTTACACAAACAGCTGTTAGTAAAACTGAATATCTGGCAAAGCTTTCAAAACATATATTGGGGAAATAAAAGAAAGAATCATTAACAAATATTGCAAGGAAAAATATATTTTATATATGAAAATGAAATTAGATCTACATCTCTCACCCTACATAAAAATCAGTCAAAATGGATCAAAAATTTTGATGTATAGCTTAATAAAAATGTTAAGTGAAAACAAAAAATATTTAAGGACTCCAATAACACATTAAATAATCTAAGGAATAGACAATAGACAAATGAGATTTTATACAATTTTAAAACTTCTAGAACAGAAAGTGAAGAGACAACCTATAAAATGAAGGAAAGGATTGTAACCAGCCATGCATCAGGAAAAATGATTAATACTTAGGATATATGAAGAACAGTATAAACACACACACACTACATACATACAGAGAGAGAGAGAGAGAGAGAGAGAGAGAGAGAGAGAGAGAGAGAGAAGAGAGAAGAGAGAAGAGAGAAGAGAGAAGAGAAAAGAGAGAAGAGAGAAGAGAGAGAGAGAGAGAGAGTTATTTATGGACTAATGGGATGAATAGTAGTTCTTCAAGAAATAGAAATGTCAAAAAATATTTGAAAACATGTTCAATATCCTCAACCATTAATGAAAACAGACATCCATGGACCACTTTAGCCAATGACAGCAGAGTACATTCTGAGCCAAATGCCACAGCTTCAAATGCTTAAAGACTACAAATTATATGATATCTACTCTCAAAACACAACAAAATTAAACATAATCAAAATCAATAGCAGAAAGATAACTGGAAATTCAAATATACAGATTAATCAACACATTTCTAATTAACAAATGGGTCAAAAATTTACAAGGAATTTTAAACAATTGAATTGAATGAAAATGAGAACATAACTTATCAAAATTTATGGAGTACAGGAAAAGCAGGGAAGTTTATAGCAATCAATACACACTAAAAGAAATACATAAAAATCAACCATTTAAGCTTCCACCTTAGAAAACTAAGAGGAAATATTATGTACAAAGTTAATAGAAAAGTAACAATAAAAACTAGCTCAGAAATGAGCATATTAAAAGTAGAAAATCAACTGTAGGAACTCAACTAAACTACAAGTTGCTTCTTTGAAAAGATCAATATAAATTGATAAGCCTCTAGATAGACTAACCCAGAAGAAAAAGTCAGGCTATAAATTAGAAATGTCAAAAACAAAAAAGGGGACATAATTACAGATGTCATATTAAAAGGATGATAAAAGGCTGCTCTGAACACCTTGCTCACAAGCTTCTGACCTGGGTAGAATACAGCAATGCTTACAAGACATAATTTGTCAAAATGCACCCATGTAGGCCATCCGAATGTGCCTTGTCTACTGCACTAATGTGTCCATGATCAACAAATAGAAGAAAGAGTTTATTGCGGGCTACGGTTTCACAGGTTTAGAATCCATGATCTTCACAGCAAAGAGCATAGCAACAAGCAGGCATAGTTGTGAAGTGGTTGAGATCTTACATCCT
This sequence comes from Micromys minutus, assembly GCF_963924665.1. Taxonomy (NCBI): domain Eukaryota; kingdom Metazoa; phylum Chordata; class Mammalia; order Rodentia; family Muridae; genus Micromys; species Micromys minutus. Next base: position 8,971,541 of record NC_137955.1, on the reverse strand, counting down.
TATCATAAAGGAGGCAGAGAAACCTAAGAAAGGTGGAAGCTCTTTAAACCTCCAAGCCCATCCCTAGAGACATACGTCCTCCAAGGTAGTACCTCCTAATCCTTTCCAGATGCTCCACAAATAGAGACCAAAAATTCAAATATAAGAGCCTATGAAGAGATTATTCTTATTAAATCCATCACATTCCTCTCCCTAACCCATATAGGTTTGCTTTGCAACCATATCAATGCAAAATACATTTAGTCAAACTTTAAAAGTTTAAAAGTCCCATAGTCTTTCATAGACACAATTCAGTTTAAAAGTCCAAAGCTTCTTCTAAGACTCAAGGCAACTCTCAATCATAATCACCTATAAAATCAGAATCAAGTTATATATTTCCAACAGAAATGGCATAAAATATACATTAACATTTCAAAAGGGAGGAGGAGAATAATGAGAAAAGCCAAGCAAGGCAAATCCCAGTCCTGTAGCCTTATATCCAATGTCCAAGGATTTAGAGGACTTTTCCCTTCCAGGCTCACTGACTGCAACACATTTTTCTTTCTTGAGCTGATTCCACTCCCTATGAGCAGCTATACTAGGTAGGTATCCTGAGGCTACAGCAAGTTCAACATTTTGGTGTCTCCCACACAATGCAGATTTCATGTAATGGAGTCTGTGGTTTTCCATACTCAATTTGGTAGGGGATACCTACACTGCTAACATCCCCCTGAAACCCATATTTATTGTTGAAATACTTAAGCTTTCTCATGAAGATTAGGGACGGCAGATATTACCTCTCTCCACTACTTTTCAATAGTGTATCAGGAGTCCAAGCTAATATAATAAGGTAAGAAGAGAGAATAAAAGGCTTATTAAATGGCAAGATGAAGTAAAACTATATTTGTTCAAAGATGACATGCTTATTATGCACAAAACCCTAAGGAATTGCCAAAGCTTCTGGAAATAATAAATTATATAGGTATGTATTACATGTATATACAAAATTAATATGCTTTCTATACATTATAGCCACAACTAAATAAAATGTGCAATATACTATCATTTACACCAGCCCTCAGTAAATTGAAATACAAATTTTAATCTAACAAAATGAATGAGATAATATAGATTATATAAATGTATATTGTATACTTATATATTATGAAAGTGCAAAACTATGAACAAAGAGATAAATGAAAAGCTAAATAAATTGAGAAATATTTTATATTTATTGATAAAAATATTTAGAATTATAAAGACATCAGTTTTTCTTTATTTGATTTGTAAATTCAAAGAGATCCCAATAAAATCTCCCCAAATGTTATTTTGTAGCTGTTGATAAACTGAATCTAAAGTTGGTATGGAACATAGTAGGTCTAGAATAGCAGGCATAAAATTGAAGAAAAACAAAGATGGGGGGCTGATTCGACTTAATTATGGAACCTCCTATAAATTTAAAATAATCAAGACAGTGTAATATTGAGAAAAAAATAACCTTTCATTTAAGTCTTGGAAAACATGTAAAACAGTAATCTAGACACAGAGGTTAAATCTTTTACAAAAATTAACTGAACCAAAACAAAACAAAAAACCAACCCAAAAAGACTCATGAACCTAAAGGTGAGTCATAAACCAGAAATCTTATAGAAGAAAATTAAGAGAAAATCAAAGGCATAATACATGAAATAAATACTTGTTAACCTGGACTTCATTAATGTTATCATTTCTGCTAACTGAAAAGTGATTGTCTAAAATATACGAAGAACTCTCACATTTAAAAATTAGGATCTAGGGAGATGGTTTAGTGGGTAATGTGCTTGCTTTACTAGCACAGGATCTGAGGTCAGTTCTTAGAAGCCTGGCGTTGTAGTGGGAATTTGTAATCCTTGCCCTGGGGAAGAGGAAATAGAAGAAGTTCTGCAGCCTCCTAGCTGGCCAGCCTAGCCTGCTGTGCAACCTCCACACAAAAATAAGGTGCTACATAATGTTTAAAAAAAACATTATGTTTACTCCTTACACACCAAGAAAACTTTGACTAATTCAGGTTACATCCTGTTTTACATGTACTTTATGATCATTATAACTAGGAAGATCTTAATGCACACTATCAAACCTTATTTTTTAAAAAAGCCAAGCAATGACAAAAATGTATTCGTATACTTTTATGCAAAAATGCTTAAAATTTGAACATTTATCTTCATTTTTTTAAAAAATTAAGTTCTTCAATAAAAAAATAAAGATATGTGCCATTCTAAAAAAAATAAGTGCTGTGTTTCAAAATCAGGAGAATGAAGTGCCTGAGGAATGGAATCCATAGACAGGGTACAGAAGCCAGTATTTAAATAGATGATGACTATCGTATGTATCAGACAGACATATGCTTAAAGATTATTTAAACTGAGGTGTGTGTGTGTGTGTGTGTGTGTGTGTGAGTGTGTGTGTGTGTGTGTGTGTGCCTGTAACACCAATTTAATGAAAAAAGAGGACATGAATATGAAAGAGAGCAAAGGAAGTGTATAGGTCTGGAAAGAGAAAAGGGCAAAATGATGTACGATATAATCTCAAATACAGTGCCAGCATAGTACAGATGATAGAAATGCACAGCTACGTTGAAAGGCAACTCATTAGTGACTTACAAAGCCAACAAAGTGTATTCTATGCACGCATGTTGGCAAATGTCTGTAAACCAAGTGCTTGAGAAGAACAAGGAGAATTATAAGTTCAAGGCCATCTTGGGCTACATTGTAAATTGAAAGTCAGCTTGATCTGTATAGTAAGACCTTGGCTCAAAAAAGAAATAAAGAAACAAAGAAAGAAAGAGAGAAAGAAAGAAAGAAGAGAAAATTAAAATAAAACCTATCAAAAATCAAACAAATCTGAACATACTCATTACATAATCCAGTAACAAAACCTCAGATAGCTACCTGGATGAATTAAAAACATGTTCATTCAAAATGTTACTTATGAATATTTATGGAAGTTTTGTTCATAATTGCTGAAAGTCAAAAGCAACAAAGATGTCCTTCAATGGATGAACAGATAAATACACTGTGGTACCCATCTATCCAGGGTAGAATATTTTTCAGCTCTAAAAAGAAATGAGCTGTCAAGCCATGAAAAGACATGGAGGGAGCTCAAATGCCTATTATTAGGCAGAAAGCCAATCTAAAAAGATTCCGGCTGTCTGTCATTCTGGGAAAGACAAACTCATGGAGACAGTGTCTTTGTTACTTTCCCTGTTGCTGTGATAAAATACTTTGACAAAAGCAGCTTAAGAGAGAAAGGCTTTGTTTTGGCTCACAGTTCCGGGGTGCAGCCATCACGCATGGGAGTCATGGCAGCAGGAGTGTGGTGGAGTGAGTCCCGTTGTGCCCACAGTCAGAAAGCAGAGGACTGTGAGCAGGGAACACATGCTCTGCTCAGCTTTCTTTGCTTGTAAGGTCCATAATCCCAGCTGGGAAATAGTGTTATCTGCAATGCAGGGATCTTTCCACCTTAATAAAACCAAGATAATACTCCAAGTCAATGACCTGGCAGATATGTCCAGATGCCCATTTCCCAGGGGGTTATACATTCTGTTAAACTGACAAATAAAATTATCACAGATACTAAAATGATCAATGGCTACCCAAGGTTAGAGGATAGATAGATGGGCAGATTAATGAAGAACAGAGGATCTTGAGGACAGTGAATCTACTCTTGAAATAGTTTAATGGTGGATAGATGACAACTGATTTTTTTTTTCAAATCAAGAGCATGTTTAACACCTGTGCAGACTGTGGACCCCAGATGATTATGATAACTGATAAAGGTTCATTGTTTCTCAAAGCTGGTTTATTCAGGTGAATGTGGAGAGGTGATAATTGGGATAGCTGTGGATGTGAGTGCAGGAAATGCTCAATTGTACCATCAAATGTACTCCAAAAACTACAGTTCACTTAAAAATGTATATTGTAAGAAATTTCACTACATCTGTACTCATGTATATCCTAGATTATGTTTTATTCTAAGGAGGGGTCAATTAATGAGGAGATGATGATTAAATTTATATGGTTTAAAAGGCCAATAATTTGTAATTTTAGAAAATCTATATCTTGACTGGGTTTCTTAATTATCCAACCAAAGTTAATTAGGCAGGAACCGCTTTGAAGTAAGAAATTTGAAGCTGGAGAGATGGCTCAGCAGTCAAGAGTACTTACAGCTCCTATAGAGCTCCTGGAATCTGTTGCAAGAACACACATTAGGCAGCTGACAGACACCTGTAACCCTAGTTCCAGGAAATCCAATGACTTATTCTGGCATCTACACGCACTGTACACAGATGGCACACATAAACACATGAAGTCACACACACACACACACACACACACACACACACATACACACCTATACATACATACATCACACATACATGTGCACACACATAAATATAAATAAAAAGGAAGACATGAAAGCAAGGCATAGGAAATAACATAGCTAGTTCATTGCAGGAAGCTCCTGAAGAGGAAGGGAGTGGGCAGAAGAGAATGTGATAATGGAGATTGTGACACAAAGAATTAGAATGGCATTTTGTATAATATGCAAAGGGATGCAATGGCATTAGGTAAATACAAAATTTATTTTTCATGACTGACTGAGATGACACGAGCCTTCAGTGATGTCACCAACATAAAATAGAACCAGTGTTGTGGCTAAGTCAGGATAGGTTTCAGTGCTGTGGCAAGAAACTGTCTTTATTTAGTGAGTAGAGACTCTGTAGCCTGTGAGCTCCAGAGTTTAAGCATTAGTGTGTTTCTAGCCATGTCTGGTGGGCCTTGCTGGTGGCATCCCAGCATCCCATTTTGCTTTTGTCTTCTCAGCATCTCTTGAATACTGCTCAAGTCCTGCCTCAGAACCATACACAGCTGACTCAGGAAAGGGTGCACTCCACCACCACTTCCCAAACCAGTGGATCTGATGGATGGGTCATCATGTTCCTGATTCCCAGATTAGCTAGGGTTCTTGTAGACATCAGACTGCACATAGTTTCAGCTCTGTGATTACATGGTCTTCCTCCCAATTACTCATACCACTGTGGTGTAAATACAGCCATGACCACAACACACATGTGAGTGAGCATGGCAAAGTTCAAAAACATTGTATTTATAGGCACTAAAATTGAAATTTCATATAACCTGGATCAGCATGGTCTAGTGGCATTTTCTTCATACCTGCCAAATACAACTATTATGTGCTTGAAATATTTCCAGTGTGCCTGAAGAATAAGTAGAATTTCCAAATTGCATCTAATCTTTATTAATTATATAAACAGACACTTTTGGCAAGCATAACAAATAGTCTTTCTGTGTGTTTTTTTAGTGATTTCTTTATGTGTATGGACATTTGGCCTGCATATATGTTCATCAATGTGCATATAGTGTCCCCAGAACTCTGAAGGGGGCATCCCTTGAAACTGGAGTTTTAATGATTGTGATCCACCATGTATGGCCTGGCACCAGAACCTAGGTTTTCTGCAAGAGAAGTCAGTGCACAGAGTCATCTCTCTGGCCCCCTATTCTCTACTTCTGATATCATTTATTTATCTGTGTGTGTGCTTGTATGTGTATGTGGAAGTCAGAGCACAGTTTATAAGAGTACATTTTTGTCGTTTCAACATGTGGATATCAGGGACCAAGCCCTGGTCATCAGGATTGGCAGCAGTTTCTTCGCCTTCTGAATCACTCCCATGGCTCTCACTGTATATATTTTTTAAAATGTTTGACTGCTGATGACTTTAAGATAAAGCCAGGGCGTTTTTTGTTTTGTTTTGCTTCTTTGCAAGCCAGCAAAGATGGCTGAGTGCTCTCTCCATGGTACTGAAGAGATATTTACACCCTGAAAGTCCTTGCCTGCTCTGAGAACTCCTGCTTTACTCTTCAGTAATGACAAAGAAATCAGGGTTGTTTTCTTTTCTTGCTCTTTAAAACAATCGTGGACACAATCACAGCCTTGCTCTGTTGCTCCAGAGGTGTTTTGGAAGTTATAAAGCCTTTTGGACTCTAGCTATGTGTGTGTGTGGCACAATGATCTCAGTATCTAAGCCAAGACTGAGGCAAGAGGTAACTGCCTCTTTGGAGAAAGAGGGGGGAAAGAGCCATTACTGCATCTGGCAACACAGATCTCAACAGCCATCTCTCTAAAAAAGGGCCGTGACCCACTTTGGAGATGGACTGTTGAGAACATAATAGGGTGTCTTCTAGGGACATCTAGGGATTTTTAATCACAATTTAAATATATATATATATATATATATATATATATATATATATATATATATATATATATATATATATATAAAACTAAAATATATATATATATATAACTGTTTGTCTTTGATGTGAGCATAGGATACTGTAGCACATTCCTTGTTGGATTCTGCATTATATCTACTAAGAAATTGATCTAAGATGGGAGAGTGGTCCTTAATGATAATACTGAATTACAAGATCAGCTTCTTTGTAAAGCCAGACTTTTCTTTCAGCTATCATGTTTGTAAGGTGTAAGTGAACATTTATGCATCTCCCCCTAACTTCTGTCTCTCCCCCCACAGGTCTCTTCCTACCCTTCCCCCATCAATTTTTGTCTGGAGATTCTTCCCTGACCTGCATAGCAGGAGTTGCTGCATCAGCTATTTTTGCTATCACAGCACTTGGTGGATAGTTGAGAGTTCTGCTTCTGGCCTGATAAGAGAGACCTGTGCCTAGAAATGGGAACCTATGCCATTGGTTAACAGCATGAGATAATTTACATCTTCAGTCACGGCTAAGGCTTGGGCTTATGGTTTTCACCTTTGTAAGCCTGCTGTTTGCAATAAACTTGAGCCTTGATCAGAATTTGTCTTGGCTTCATTCCTCTCTCATCCTTTTCTTCCCAGACACCCATTCTGGGTACCTACATTGACTGATGGTTGTGGGTTGACTACATTTTTGAGCCAAGGTCTCAATACAAATTAGCCTGGAACTCACCATTAGCCCAGTATATACTTAAACTTTCAATGGTCCTCTTGCATCATTCTCTAAGTGCTGAGATTAAAACCACCACACCCACATAAGCCAACATATTTCTGACCAATGTTTCTATTAATTACAATTCACAGCACTCTAACATTGTCTTAGTCTCCTTTCCGTTACTGTGATAAAACATTGACCAAAGACAATGTGGGGAGGAGAGGGTTTATGTGGCTTACATGTTCTGACCCCAGTCCATCACGGAGAGAGTCTGGATAAAGGAACTAAAGCAGAAAAACCATGGAGAAATCTGTACACTGGTTCACTCTCCCTGTCAGGCAAGACAACCAAGGACGAACTTTACAGGGGTGGCCCTGTCTACAGTGGGCTAGGTCCTCCTTCATCAATCATTAACTAATAAAATGACCCACAGACTAGCCTATGGACCAATCTGATGGTGGCAACTGACGTGTCCTAGTCTTAGATTATTATAATTGGCATCAAACTGGCAAAACAAAGCAAATGAAAAAACAAACAACAAACAACAAAAAAAATCTAATGAGCCTCTTTGCTATTCTATTTTATTTTAAAATGCACATATTCCACCTCATTTTCAAATCATTGGAAACCAGCACAAGCCTTATCTTCTATAAGATTATATCAGCTATCTGGTAGAATCCCTCCTTTATCATCTTAGGGGCCCAAAAAATAATGGCATATCTAAGTTTAGGTGCAGCCTAGTTCTGAAGAATTACTTTTACTGGATGTATTTTAGGTTTAGGGTTTTGATTTTCCTCTTATTTTGGGAGGCAGGAAAAGATACTTATAGTTGCTCAACTTTGTAAGTATATTTTTTGCTAAGTTTTATAGATAATTGTATAAACACTTTGTAGATGGTTTTAAGTCTTAAAGGCAAATCTGCAGCAGCATTTTCATGTTTTTTTATAGGACACTTGCCTGAATTTCAGCACAAGGATAAGGTTTTATCATTTGGATTCCTTTTGTAAACTAAAGGCAACATGCAAAACATAATCTGTTGTGTGCATCTTTGCCACACCTCCTAAGCTCCAGACATTGATCATGCTACCACCCCCTGCACAGAGAATACTGGATTTACAGATTAAAACACAGACAGACACGTTACTCAATTTCAATTTGCCTTTTGACACAATTGCTGAGCGCTGCTTATCTCCCACCTGGGAAAGTGTGCCCTTATCAATATTCTTAGCTCCACACCTCCCATTTGCAGCTTAAGTTGCCCGGTTACAGCTAGTCCCTGCTAAACACTCCTGACCAACAGCCTGTAGGAACAGCCAGTGTGGCCACTTCATTCAAGATGTAAAGTAATGAAAGATAACTATCCTTCTTGGTTAATGTAAATTCAGTGATCACATTACAGTACTGTTTACATGGCTGGTCACCTCTTCTCCCTCAGAAACATGGTGAACTCTCTCCTCCCTTGTGGCTATCTGTTGCCTCTAAGGACCTGGGAGTTCTGCCTAGCCCAGCAATTGGCCCTTGGTTTCTGTACTTACAGATCAAGAATCAGATGGGGAGCAGGACCTCAGCATCGGAACCACCCCGATAATCATCCAGAACTGGATTCATTTGGGGATATTTTGAGAAAAATATTGTCATGTGGCTAAAGTATTCTGGTACCACCCAGATTCTGGAGCACTACCCAAGACTAACAAAAAGAGGAGTATTCACTTAACCATGTTTTTACTGCTTCCCACTGTGCCCAGCTACTAAGATACATACCACATCTCTATTCTTTTTTTTTAATTTAATTTTATTTTTAATTGAATATTCTCTGCATTTACATTTTGGATGTTATCCCCTTCCCACAACTCTATCCCCTACCTCCTTCCATTGCCTCCATGAAGATACTCCTACTCACAACCACCCACCCCCACCCCAGTGCTTTGGCCTTTCCCTACACTGAGAAAACGAGCCAATGCTGGACTAAAGGCCTCTGCTCCAACTGATGCCAGAGAATGCTATTCTCTGTTGCATATGCACACTTTGACCTCTTTTTGCTTTCTGAACACTCTGGCCAGGACTTCCAGTACTATATTAAATAGGTAGGAGAAGAGTGGGCAGCCTTGTCGAGTCCCTGATTTTAGTGGGATTGCTTCAAGTTTCTCACCATTTAGTTTAATGTTGGTTACTAGTTTGCTGCATAATGGCTTTTATTATGTTTAAACCTGAGCCTTAAATTTCTGATCTTTCCAAGACTTTTAACATGGAGGGGTGTTGAATTTCGTCAAATGCTTTCTTAGCATCTAGAGAGATGTTCATGTGATTTTTATCTTTGAGTTTGTTTATATAGTTGGTTATATTGATGGATTTTCATGTTTTGAACCATACTTGCATCCCTGAAATGAAGCCTACTTGATCATGGTGAATGATCGTTTTGATGTGTTCTTGGATTCAGTTTGCAAAAATTTTATTGAGTATTTTTGCATCAATGTTCATGAGGGAAATTTATCTGAAGTTCTCTTTCTTTGTAAGGTTTTTGTGAGGTTTAGGTATAAGCATGATTGTGGCTTCGAAGAATGAGTTGGGTAGTACTCCCTCTGTTTCTATTTTGTGGAATAGTTTAGAGAGTATTGGTATTAGGTCTTCTATGAAGGTCCGATAGAATTTTGCACTAAACCCATCAGGACCTGGGCTTTTTATGAGTGGGAGGCTTTTGATGACTGTTCTATTTCTTTAGGGATTATGGGGCTGTTTAGATGGTTTATCTGATCCTGATTTAACTTTGGTATCTGGTATCTGTCTAGAAAATTGTCCATTTCCTCTAGATTTTCCAGTTTTGTTGAGTATGGGCTTTTGTAGTAGGATCTGATGATTTCTTGAATTTCTTCAGTTTCTGTTGTTATGTCTCCCCTTTCACTTCTGATTTGTTAACTTGGATACTCTCTTTGTGCTCTCTAGTTAGTCAGGCTAACAAAATCCATCTCAAAGAACCAGCCCTTGGCTTCGTTGATTATTTGTATAGTTCTTTTTGTTTCTATTTGGTTGATTTCAGATCTGAGTTTGGTTATTTCCTGCTGTCTATTTCACTTAGGTGTATTTGCTTCTTTTTGTTCTAGAGCTTTTAGGTGTATTGTCAAGCTGCTAGTGCATGCTCTCTCCAGTTTCTTTTTGGAGGTGTTCAGAGCTATGAGTTTTCTTCTTAGAACTGTGTTTGTTGTATCCCATAAGTTTGGGTATGTTGTGTCTTCATTTTCATTAAATTCTAAAGTCTTTGATTTCTTTTTTTTCCCTTGACCAAGCTATCATTGAGTAGAGCATTGTTTAGCTTCCATGTGTATGTGGAATTTTTGTACTTTTAGCTTTAGGCCATGATGATCTGATAGAATGCATGGAATTATTTTGATCTTCTTATATTTGTTGAGGCCTGTTTTGTGACTGACTATATGCTCAGTTTTGGGGAAGATGCTATGAGGTACTGAAAAGGTATATTCTTTTCTTTCAGAATGAAATGTCCTGTAGATGTCTATTAATTCCAATTGGTTTATAACCTCTGCTAGTTTCGCTGTACCTCTGTTCAGTTTCTGCTTCCATGATCTGTCCATTGATGAGAGTATGGTGTTGAAGTATCTGGCTATTATTGTGTGTGGTAAAATATATGCTTTGAACTTTAGTAAGATTTCTTTTATGAATGTGGGTGCCCTTGTATTTGAAGCATAGAATTTCAGGTTTGAGGGTTCCTCTTGATAGATTTTTTTCCTTTGATGTGTATAAAGTGTCCTTCCTTAATTTTTTTTGATAACTTTTGTTTGGAAATCCATTTTATTTGATATTAGGATGGCTTCTCCAGCTTGTTTCTTAGGACCATTTGCTTGGAAAGTTTTTTCCAAACCTTTTACTCTAAGGTAGTGCCTGTCTTTGCTGCTGAGATGAGTTTCCTGTATGCAGAAAAATTCTGGATCCTGTTTAGGTATCCAGTCTGATAGTCTATGTTTTTTATTGGGGAATTGAGTCCATTGATGATAAGAGATATTAAGGAACAGTGATTGTTGTTTCCTGTTATTTTTTATTGTTAGAGGTAGAATTATGTTTATGTACTATTCTTCTTTGGGGTTTATTGCAAGAAGATTAATTTCTTGTCTTTCTTTCGGGTTAAGTTTCCCTTTTTGTGGTGGAGTTTTCTATCACTTATCTTTTGTAGGGCTGGATTTGTGGACAGATATTGTGTAAATTTGCTTTTGTCCTGGAATAACTTGGTTTCTTCATCTATGGTAATTGAGAGTTTTGCTGGATATAGTAACCTGGGGTGGCATTTGTGTTCTCTTGGGGTCTGTATGATGTCAGTCTAGGATCTTCTAGGTTTAATAGTCTCTGTTAAAAAGTCTGGTATAATTCTGACCAGTATGCTTTTATATGTTATCTGTCTTTTTCCCCTTACTGCTTTTAGTATTCTTTCTTTGTTTTGAACATTTGTTGTTTTGACTATTATGTGTCAGGAAGAATTTCTTTTCTGGTCCAATCTATTTGGAGTTTTGAAGGCTTTTTGTATGTTCGTCTTCATCTCTTTCTTTAGGTTAGGAAAGTTTTCTTCTATGATTTTGTTGAAGATATTTACTGGGTCTTTGAGTTGTGAGTCTTTGCTCTCTTCTACACCTATTATTATTAGGTTTGGTCTTCTCATTGTGACCTGGATTTCCTGGATGTTTTGAGTTAGAAGCTTTTTGATTTTTGCATTTTTTTTTCTGACTGTTGTGTCAATGTATTCTATGGTGTCTTCTGCCCCTGAGATTCTCTCCTCCATCTCTTGTATTCTTTTGGTGATGCTTGCATCTATGACTCCCAATGTTTGTCCTAGGCGTTCCAATTTCAGGATTGTCTCCTTTAATGATTTCTTCATTCTTTCTACTTCTGTTTTCAATTTCTTCACCTGTTTGGTTGTGCTTTCTTATAGCTTTTTAAGTGATTTTTGTGCTTTTTGTGTTTCCTATTTAAGGGCTTCAACTTATTTTCGTGTGTTCTCCTGACTTTCTTGTACTTCTTTAAGTGTGTTATTTATGTGCTTCTTGAGAACCTCCATCATCATCATGAAGTATGATTTTAAGTCTAAATCTTGTTTTTCTGGTGAGTTGGGATATACACTATTTATTGTGGTAGGACAACTGGGTTCTGATATTACCAGGTTGTCTTGATTTTAGTTTCTTAGATTCTTGAGCTTGCCTCTTGCCATATTATTATCAGTGCTGCTAGGTGATCTTGTTGTTTCTGATTAAAGCTGGTCTCTCCTGTGGGTCTGTGTGCCAGTGGTCTCTGGAGGAGAATTGCTCCTGTGTGTTTGCCTCTCTGGGTAGGCTGTGAGTTCTGATGATGGTGCCAGGTCCTGATGCAACTGGGCCTGTTCTGTCCTTGCACCAGAAGTGTCTTCTTCCAGGCAGCACCACTACCTGGGCCCTGAGAGTTTTGGGTGACTTCTCCTGGTATAGTCAGTGGAGAGGGAGAGTGAACTCACCCCTGGGCTTAGAAGTGAGAGTTCTTCTGCAGCTCTTCTGGGTGCCCAGCAACTTGTGGGCAGGCCACTAGTTCTGATGAAACTGGGCTGGGTCTGGCCTTGGACAGAAAGTCACATATTATATTTCTGATATTGTGAGTGTTTAACCATTTTCCTTTTATTATAAAAACTCATTATAATGCAAATTTATTGTTATAGATCTTAAGTCAAGAGCTATTAAGTAGGGTTAGGAAGATAACACAGCCAATGAAGTGATTGCTGAGTTAATATGTGTACCTAAGCAGGTATCTCCAGTACCTACATAAAAATAAAAACACAACAGTGCACATCTGCAATCCTAGTGCTTGGGATGGTGGTAAGACAGGAAGATCTCTGGAGCTTGATGGACAGTCTGTGTAGATGACCTGGTGAGCTCCAAGGTCCCTCAAGTGTCCCTGTCTCACAAAAAGTCGGGGACAGGGATTGATGAAGACATCCAGTGTTGCCTACGCACGTATACCTAAACATGTATACATGCACCTACACATTAATGTACATATACCCATGAGCCCATAAAAATTCCCAATCCCCAACACACACAGTTTCTATATATTCATACACAGAACCACCAAGCAAACTACAATTTTCCTCTACAACCATCAATCACTAAAAAAAAAAAAAAAAAAAAAAAAAAAAAAATGCCCTACAGCCTTGTCTACAGCCTAATCTTATGAATGCATTTTCTCAGTCAAGGCTCCCTCCTCTCAGGTAACTCTAGCTTGAATCAAATTGAAAGAAAACCAGCCAGTACAAGAGAATATGGACTCTTGCTGCATACTAGGAAAGTTAGAACCATATATAAGAATCCTTGACTAAATTTATGGTAATATTTGTGCTTTTGAAAGTGCTGACATGAAATCTTCATTTAAAGACCCAAGATAGAGGAAGAGAAGGAAATGCAACAAAGGGACTTAAAAAAAACAAAAACAAACAAAACAACAACAACACGAGGCAAAAATAATCAATAACATAATGAGTGAAAGTAAAGGAAACTTTCCCTCTTGATTTATGTAATTTAGTTATTAAAGAAGTGCACATTGCTGAAGAAGACAACAGGTTCAGTGCAATGGATTTCTTATTGTAGACATCGACCCCAAACTGAGTACATGTCAATTAAAGGTGACACTGAAAGTCAGTAAGAACAGTGTGATTATTGAATGAATAATATGGAGCAAGTGGATGCTATTTAGAAAAACAAAGTTAAACTACCATTCTCTAAAATAAATCGTAGTGGGTGACCTTTAACACTCTAAGTACGAGAGGTAAATGTTGACTCGGGAAAGTCATCTTCAAGCAAAAATGGCAAAGGAAGATTTTAGCTCAGTGAAGATGGAGTGTCTGTCTTTCCCCATTCTCTTCATAGGAGTGATAAAAAAAGAATAGTTTGGGGAAAAAATGGAACTGTTATAAAACAAACTAATCACCATCATTGTACCAAGGTTGGTAAAGCCAGGAGTGTGGAACTCAGAGTGGGGCAGGATTGGGGGATGGTATAGCTAAAGCTAAAATCAATGAGGCATCCCACTGGTGAGATCTGATCTTCCCTGTAGGGTTAAGGAGCCACAGTTTATGGGCCAGGAGCACCTGGAAACTTGTCTAAATGACATAATATTGAATTCCATTCCAGATCCATTGGGCCTAAAATCCTGGAACCCAATGCTCTGGATTGTAGCATGCCTTTTACAAGAGTCTAATGCACATAGGGTCTGCTCTTTTTACTTACAGCCAAATATGCATGTCAAATGGGTTCTAGAATGGTCAGTTGAGCATGTCTCCATTCCAAGCAGCTGGAAGAAGAGGTCTCCACTTCATTGTCCTAAACATGGATCGAGGATGAGTCAGGGCATTTACTGTCAGGGTAAAGCCTTAAGAACTACTTTCAAAGCACAAGCTCTTTTTCTGTAGAGAAAGTTTCATCTTACTGATTACTAAAGCTGAATTATTGGGGAGCAGAGCCAAAGAAATCCCCAGTCTCTTGGAACTAGCAGACTAAAAAGAAGGAAGATTTCCATTTCCTCCCCAGAATGATTTACAAACACATGGCTCTCTGAAGAAATAATTTTAAGAAAGGGATCAGCAGTGTTTTCTTGAGGCTGAAAAGTTTAACCCATGCCTATGTTTCAGATGACTTCCAGCAGGTGGAAACTGAGTTTCCGCACTTGGAAGTTAAAAGATTCACCTTGATAACTCTAGTAGTAACTTATACACCTCTGTGGCCATAATATTTGACAGAAATATCTTAAGGGAGAAGAGATATATTTGGGCCCATGGTTTCAAAGAGTTTCAGTTTGTTAGTCTGTCATGCTGGAAAAGGCATAGCAGAACAGTTTGTTGTGTCCTTAGTAGTGTATGACAGAAACTGTTTGCATTGCTGTGGGCCAGGAAGCAGAGAGCAATGCAGGAAGAGGGCAAGGATAATATACACTTCATGAACGGTCCAAGTGACTCATTTCCTCTAACTAAGCTCAGGCTTCTAGGAGTTTCACATTCACCCACAGTAGCTCAGTAGCTGGGGGACAAGTATTCAAATGTGAGGCTGTGGGGGATATTTAGATTCTGCTTATGAGAGAATTTTGCTCAATATGGCATCTGTACTCCGAGCTATTCTTCACTAGCAGGTAAATAAGCAAGCTATTTCCAATCCATGGAAACTTTTTCTATTGGACCATGAAAAGAAATATGCCCTGTTTAGAGCATCTATAGTTTTCTGTGAAGAGTCAGAGTAAGTATGTTTGGCTTTGTACAGTTCTTTGCTGGACTATTCAGTTCCATCACTGCAGACACAAAAGCAGCTGGAGATAAGTCTCTAGAGATAATGCATAATGAAAGGGGGGCCTGGTGTGCCCTAAGAAATTTATCTCCAAGGGCAAGGGGTGGATGTGCTGATTTTGACCCATGGACCATAGCCTGCCCGTCTTGACTGAGAATAGAATTACCAACTCAAAAGTGAGCAGATGGCCCGCTGAGGTGGCTCACTGGGTAAAGATGTCTGTTGCCAAGCCTCACTGAGACCCACATGCTGAAAGGACAGAACTGGCTCTCACAAGTTTTCCTTTGACGTCTACTCATGCAATATGGCATGTGTGCATGAGCACACACACACACACACACACACACATACACACACACACACACACACATCCACACACTAAATAAATGTAATTTTAACAGTTTAAGAGTTGACAGCTAAGAGACAAACATTTGAGAAAAACCTCTAAATGCCTACCGTGACTCATTTATGAGGAAATAGTTATTAGAAGAAAAGAAAAAGGCTAAAGAGCTTTAGATCCCCAGGAACGAGTTGGGAGTGCATTGCTCCCACAAAAGAGCAAGTTAGCATAAAACAAGCAGGACTCTAAAAACCTATATGAAAGATTAACACGCAGTAACAGTGGCTGAGCTCAATCACTGAATGAGTTGAGTCAGAAGATAGAAGTAACGTCCTCTAGAACATCACTGAGAGACAGAGAGGAAAACAATTAGACAAAGGCTGCTGCTGAGGCAACATCAAAAGCTAACAGCCCTCAAGAAAAATGTCTAGAAAACAGAAAAGACATGACATATAGCACCCTGATTGACTAGACGTCACCAGAATGTAAATCACTTGACCTTCAAAACCCAATAACACAAAACATCTAGTTGTAAAATGTGAGCTAATGAGGAGTTAACTGTCATGGGACACAAGACTTATATACAGTATTTAGTAGTCCAAGCAGAAAATGGGCAAAACATACAATTAAGTGATTCTCAAATGGAGATGTGAATTTCTAGATAACCTCACAAGATACCATGACCGAAAGCCAAGATACCTCATGGTTTGATCATTTAGGGATATACAACATGTTTTCAGATGCCTGGTTCCAGTCCACTTCCTCATAGCCATCCAAGTACCCAGAGAGAAGCCAATGGCTTTCTCTTTTCCCTTTGGCATATATCTCAGAAAGAGGCTGCTCAGGTTTAATGGCAGCAACAAGTGGTTCTCACACTCTCATTGCACACCCATCACCTGAAGGACTCTTAAAAATGGGATTACTGGGCTTTGGATATGCCTCAGTGAGTAAAGTGTTTGCTCCACAATCATGAGGAGTACCATGACCCACAGAGAAAGCTGTGTGCAGTAGATTTTCACCCCTGGGTGGTGTGGGGAGAGGCAATGACAAGCATTTTCTAAGCTTGGCCAGTTTAGAAATCATCAGCCATTCATCTCCAAGTTTACTGAGAGGCACTGTCTCAAAAAATAAGTGATAGAAGACATCCAAAATCAGCCTTGTACAGATGCACAGATGCACTCTCTCTCTCTCTCTCTCTCTCTCTCTCTCTCTCTCTCTCTCTCTCTCTCTCTCTCTCTCTCACACACACACACACACACACACACACACACACGCAAGCATGCTCACCCAATACATATATGAGCATACAAAGGCATATACCACATACACAATTATATATGTGCACACATTCATAGTGATATATATCTAGATTACTGAAAATGTCGGCCAGAAGATACAAGCTGTTAGTCATATGACTAGCAAGTTATTGGGAGATAAGGTACAATTTGAGTTATAATGAATGTATATTTTATTTTCAGAGTCATTGTAAAAATGTATGCTCTTGGGACTGTCTCTGATTCTGTTGCCTACCATGGGATCATCTTCCCCTACCTGAACTGCCTGGTTGGGCCCCAGTTGGAGAGGAGGTGTTTAGTCTTGCTGAGACTAGATGTCCCAGGGTTGGGTGGTACCCAAGGGGGGTTTCCCCTACTCTGAGGAGAAAGAAAGGGATTTATAAGGGCAGGGCTGGGAAGAGAGGAGGGAGGGAACAGAATTGGAATGTAATATAAATTAAAAAAATAAGAAAATAGAAGAAACCCAAAACAAAAATAAAATGTGTGCACTTTTCAAATCAGTATACTGTATGCTTTGATCTTTAAAATTTGAGTACAGGCTTTAAAATTAGATGCTTAAAAATAGAGTGTGGACTGTCAGCTACACAATGTGCAGGCTCTAGACCTCTTAGTGTTTGGCAAAATTGGCCACAAACATTAATCACTTTAATTAAAGTGATGATTATACAATTCATGCACATTTCAAATAATCATAATATAAATATGTATTTGATATTTATTCATCAATTTAATATTTTTAATAAAAATATTTAAACACTCAGAGTACTAGATTCTGCTCTCTGAGTTTTTGACTCTCCAACCCTAGTGTGGGACCTGAGACCATCAAATTCTAACAAGTTCCTAGGTGACATTTTTGGTGCCTTTCCAGGAAACCATATTCTGAAAATATGAAGGTCAGGGGTTGTTTAGCTTCCTCTATCAAAAAAAAGTAAATATTTCAGGCTTTATGAGCCACGGAGTCTGTGATATGACTATCCTGCTACTGAAATTGGTTACAGCCACATCACAGACAGCATGTGACACTATGGGCTTATATTCCAATAAAGCTCTGTTGATTTAAAACAGCAGCCAGCCATGCCCTCCCCCCATGAAATAGCTTGCCAACTCCCCATATAGGTAAAGAGGGTTCAGGCAGAAGAGCTCACATCATAGATGAAGTTCAAACCATAGATTCTAAAACTGAGAATAGACCTACTAATCATTGGATTGCCTTGGCACAAATGGGCTTGTGGTGACAGTACCTACATAATGGCTTTCATTGGGAATGAATGATAAAATAAAGAAAGTCGGGAAGGCAGGAAGAAGACAAGGAACCACATTCCCTGTGTACTAGAGAGAGATTATCAAAACCACAGAAGACAGTTCAGTGTTGGCTGAGGAGGCATTTAGCTAAATGGTTCTCATGGAAACCAAATGTACCAGTTGCATGAGAAATAGCTGACGGGACAGGAGAGGGGCTTCTTGATCCTGTCAGGTAGCTGCTAATTAGCAATCAAAACCTAATTGAGATTAACAGCTGTTTTTCTAATACAGTTACTAACAGGGATGCAGAAATGGCATGACAACCATCCAAGCGGCATTTTAACATCAGAAAACGGGAAGAACAGAGCAACACACCAAGCAACAGGAAGATGAAAGTAGACTGTGTACACAGAGCTGAGCTGACAGGCCAAAGAGGGCTGCATCCAGAGGACCAATTAGACAGACACACCAGGGCTGGAGGCAGATAAAGGGGGCAGGATACAAACAATTTCAGAGCATCTATTCACTGGCTGCTGGGGCTGAGCCAGAGCCTGGCTGCTGCGGAGAGAAGGGCACACTGGCACAGCTTTTTCACTGTCAACAGAGCCCCTGGGTTAGATTGGAAATCCTTTCAAAGGCTCTGTTTGAGTACCATCCGAGCATCACCTCAGCAGGCAGAAATATCTGTGTCGCCCCACGGGACTGAACCTGTGACATTTCCACCAGGTGAGGCTTATCAGATGGTTAATTCCTCTTTTGACATTCTTTCACTGGCTTTGCTTTTGCCAAGGCAGTCCCCATATAGTAGCTCTGAATGAGCTTCCTTAATTAACACCACTCTCAGAACCAGTGGCTGCTACCAGTAGTACAGGATGGGACTCAATCAACATTGTACAAGGCTGGTAGACCAGCTGTTCCTGAATAAGAACCCTATAGACACCTTGAGAAGTATGTGGCACCTTCTATATGCTGGATGCTAGACTAAGTACATGGTGTACACATAATTGTCACAGCACTGCTGGGGAGTGCCTTCACCATACAGAGGAGAAAGCAGAGTAGTTAAGATGCTCCCCTGGTTTACAGAGCTTTAAGTGATAAAGGAGAATTTGAACCTGGGCTGTTTAACACAACAGCTGCAATCCAACAATACTCTCTGGCCTGGAATCTTAATGGACATGCCAAAGTTCAGACCTGACCTCTTGGGTTAGGCCCTGACCAGACCAGGCCTCTGTCCTTCCTGTGCCTATCATGCCTAAAGAACACTTGATTTTTCTCTTATCCCCTCATATAGATAGATTGCCACACAGATATACTAAGAATTCATCACCATTCAGAGCAGAGGTCATCTTACAATAACAAGGACACATTGCAGCTGACTAATGGGAGGCATGAGATGGGGAAATGTTCTCAGTTCAACATTTTGCCCTCTTAGTCATCAGTTCTGTTTTCATGGCTGCCATTGGCTTATTTACAAATTTGTTTATTTAAATTCCAACTCATTCTGCCACAGGCCATTTTCACAGCCTTAATTCTTTTTATTTCATCACACACTCACTGCTGTTTTTAAGTGATAATTGCTCCTTTTACAGCATCCTCCCCCCCACCCCACTCTTCCTTCAAGGATCTGATTTCTGAATTAAATAAAGCAGCCTGGTTGTTTCCAGACCAGCAGGTTCTTCTGCATCCTCTCCCCTTGCTCCTCTCCCTGCCTTTTTTTTTTTTTTTTTTTTTTTTTGTAGTTGTCCTTGAAAGTTATTTATTATGCACACACTTAGCAACTAAAATTCAACTCTCACACACTGCAGGTGAAAATTCAGATTGGAAAACAGTTTGGCAATTAGTTGCAAACTTAAGCATATAATGTCTTTGTGACCAACTGTCCCATTCCATAAAGAAATAAAAGCATACATTGACATGAAAACCTGTGTGCAGAATGTTTGTAGCAGTTCTGTTAACATTTCGAAAACTAAGAGCGATGGAGATGTCCTTTAAATAGTGGTGGTGTGCAAGAGAGCACAGCTTAGCAGTCAAAAGGGGGTGAGGTAGGACACTAAGATAACTCAACACAAATGCACAATTTTTCTAGTTTCAGCTCCATTTTGCTTTTCTCTTGGTGGATAAGTGAGTAAAAATAACTGATTGTGGATGTGTAAAGCCCTAACCAAAGCTTCGTTGCTTCAGAAATGTCAGTCTAGCCATAAAGAAATGGACTGGTATGTGTATAGTTCAGGACTGGGCAAGGGTTTGAATGGCTTCTTAAACTGTGTGATGATTTTATTTGTGACTTCATTAGAATGAGTGTTTTTGTTTAAAAAAAAAAAAGCAAATAAAGGACAAAACTGAAAAGGGACTGAGATACTAAGATGCCCAGTAAAAAGCATTCATCTCAAAAGCATTATGCTAAGTGAAAAAGCCAGACACAAAGACAAGTTCTTGTATGGTTCTATTTATATGAAGCTCTAGAAAGGAAAAGCTGTAGTGATAAAAAGTCAATCAGTGGTTGTCAGGATGCTAGAGCAAAGAAGCAGGTGGATGATTGCCTGGGGGCACAAGAGAACATTTCAATGAAATGTTTGTAGTGGTGGTTATACTACTTATTTTATGTATTAGTTAAATTTTACTATATTTACATTTAGTGGCTTTGATAAATAGTATTTTAATAACATTAATAAAAAGAACAAGTGTTTGGGTTCTGTTGTGTGTTGGTAGAAGAAAGGAGAGACCTTACAGTAACTCCACTGTAGCAGAGAGTCACCCCCACTGTTGTGAAATAATAGGGAAGGAGCAGACATTTAAACACCTCACACTGTTAGAGGGCAAGACAATACTCTGAATAGTCTTGTAATTCTGTACTTAAATAAAACACATTCTAAACATGTTTTTAGTGTCCTGGGGCTCTGGAATCTGAAATGAGGTCCATAAAGATGCCATAAATACATCATAATTAAAGAGCTGATAAATGCCACTTGCATCAAAGCTGAAAAAATAATTCAATGTCAGCATCTAAAGCCATCAAGCGTTGGTTTCTCTTGATTAACACTTCAGTCCTGATGGGATCTGGCCCCCATTTCCTTCACTAGAAAAAAACTTCTTTTCTGCAGAGTTCTCTCTTAAGGACAATTATCTTGATCATTTTAGGCAAGCATTGGTGTGCTTTGAAGTCAAAGTTCCACTGTAGTTCTTAAAAACCAAGAAGAAAACCATTTCCATCACTTAGAGATTCTCTCACACAACGGCTTGAGCATCTTTAGAAAATATCTGTCTCCTCCCTGGTGCAGGGCTAGTACAGATCTCGTTCACAGAGAACTGAGGCTCGCAGGTGTAGGCTGGCTGGCTCCTGCTGCCAAGCTGATGAACTGTCATCCTGCATCGATCACCTCCACTCTGAAATTCCCGTCTCAATGGTGTTATTCCAGTCCGCCTTTCATCTATATATCTGTGAGCCAGAATTACGGCACAGTCTTCTCAAAGACTCACTTTCCTCTTTGTGAATATGAGTGGTTATGAGCAGATGCCTAACACATGTGCCAAAAGCACTGGGTTTCAGCTCTTGTATAGCCATGACCATATACAGAGGGAAAAATCCAAATACAATGGATGTTTTATCCAAAAAGTTTAAGTCTGTGAGCTGGATTCGAGAACTGACAAGACAGCTGAATGAAATTTTTTTCTGACAAATTCAAGCACCTGAATATCTTTGGGGGTCTGAGTGAGATAAGGAAGAAATTGCCACATTTCAAACACAATGTCCAGAAACAAAATAATTATCGTGAAGAACATTAACCATTACCTGCTATTCTGAAACCATAGAAATGATATTAGGCTTGCTGAAGTATTATTATATACCTTCTAGAGTTCATGCCTTGAAAGCTTATGTTAAGACTTGGTCCCTAGTGTAGTTATCATTGGAAGGTTGTGGAACCCTTAAGGAAGAAGTCATAGTTGGATATCTGGGATTGTGGAGGCCAGGCTCTTGAGAGGAAAGAGGTTACAGATTTGGCAGCATCTTCCCTAATCTCCCTTTTGTTTCTGGTCACAGGGCAAACACATTTGTTCTACAGTATTCTCCTGTGGCAATGCACTGCCTTAATGAAAAGAGGAGGGACTACTAAAATGAAACATTTAAAACTGAGAACCAACATAACCCTTCTCTTTTGATAATCTCATTTAGGGGTCCATTTTGTCATGACAGTGGAATACTGAGTGGTAAAAATGAGCACTTGTATGGCACATCAAAGGTGGCTGCAAATTCTTTGTAGCTTTTCACATCAAGGGTTTTGCGTATCTTAACTATAGGCTGGTTGTAACTTATCTGCACAAGAAGATGTGTCAAACGATATTACATGACTCCTGCCTAGTCTATATTCTTCTGAGAAAGGCATCCCAATATCTTCTCTCAACCTCCTGGAGGACTGCCATTTTGTGAACAAGACCATTCTGCATATTATGTCTGTTCTTTTGTGACTGGGTTACCTCACTCAGGATGATATTCTCTAGATGCATCCATTTTCTTAGGAATTTGATAAAGTCATTGTTTCTGATAGCTGAGTAGTACTCCATTGTGTAAATATACCACAATTTTTGTATCCATTCATCTACTGAAGGAAATCTGGGTTCTTTCCAGCTTCTGGCTATTATAAATAGAGCTGCTTTGAACATGGTGGGGCATATGTCCTTACTGTATGTGGGAACATCTTTGGGATATATGCCCAGAAGTGGAATACTACTTCAGGTAGTACTACGTCCAATTTTCTGAGGAACTCCCAGACTGATTTCGAGAGTGGTTGTACCAGTTTACAACCCCACCAACAGGGGAGAAGGGATGTTCCTCTTTCTCCACATCCTCCCCAGTATCTGCTGTCATCTGAGATTTGATCTTAGCCATTCTGACTGGTGTGAGGTGGAATCTCAGGTTTGTTTTGATTTGCATTTCCCTGATGAACAGGAATGTGAAGCATTTCCTTAGGTACTTCTCAGCCATTCAATATTCCTCAATTGAGAATTCTTTGTTTACATCTGTACCCCATTTTTAAATAGGATTGTTTGATTTTCTGGAGTCTAACTTCTTGTGTTCTTTGTATATATTGGATATTAGACCTCTATCAGATGCGGGGTTGGTAAAGATCTTTTCCCAATCTGTTGGCTGCCATTTTGATTTCTTAACAGTGTCCCTAGCCTTACAGAAACTTTGCAATCTCATTAAGTCCCATTTCTGGATTTTTGACCTTAGAACACAAGCCCTTTGGATTCTGTTCAGGAAAATTTCCCCTGTGTTTATGTGTTCTAAGATTTCCCCCAATTTCTCTTCTAATAGTTTCAGTGTACCTGGTTTAATGTGGAGATCTTTGATCCACTTGCACTTGAGCTTTGTACAAGGAGATAAGAAAGGGTCTAATTTCATTTTTCTGCATGCTAACTGCCAGTTGAGCCAACACCATTTGCTGAAGAGGCTGTCCTTTTTCCATTGAATGATTACAGCTCCTTTGTCAATAATCAAGTGACCATATGTGTGAGGGTTCATTTCTGGATCTTCTATTCCGTTCCATTGGTCTACCTGCCTATCTCTGTACCAGTACCATGCAGTTTTTAACACAATTGCCTTGTAATATAGTTTGATGTCAGGGATGGTGATTCCTGCAGAAGTTTTCTTGTTGTTGAGAATAGATTTTGATATTCTATGTTTTTGTATTCCAGGTGAATTTGTGAATTGTTCTTCCCCACTCTATGAAGAACTGAGTTGGAATTTTGATGGGAATTGCATTGAATCTGTAGATTGCTTTTGGTAAGATTCTTCCAATCCATGAACATAAGAGATCTTTTCAACTTCTGAGATCTTCTTCAATTTGCTTCTTCAGAGATTTGAAGTTCTTGTCATACAGGTCCTTCACTTGCTTAGTTAGGGTTACATCAGGTATTTCATATGGTTTGTGGCTGTTGTGAAGGGTATCTTTTTCCTGGTTTCTTTCTCAGCATGTTTGTCCTTTGAGTAGAGGAAAGCTACTGATTTGTTTGAGTTAATTTTATATCCCTCCACTTTGCTAAAGTTGTTTATCAGCTGTAAAACTTCTCGGGTGAAACTTTTGGGGTCACTTATGTATACTATCATGTCATTTGCAAATAGTGTTATTTTTACTTCTTCCTTTCTGATTTGTATCCCTTTGATTTCCTTTTGCTGTCTAGTTGCTCCAGCCAGGACTTCCAGTACTATGTTGAATAGGTAGGGGGAAAGTGGGCAGCCTTGTCTAGTATGTGATTTTAGTGGGATTGTTTCAAGTTTCTCACCATTTAATTTGATATTGGATTTTGGTTTGTTTTATATTGCTTTTATTATGTTTAGTTATGGGCCTTGGATTCCTGTTCTTTCTAAGACTTTTAACATGAAGGGTTGTTGAATTTTGTCAAACGCTTCCTCAGCATCTAGTGAGATGATCATGTGGATTTTTTCTTTGAGTTTGTTTATATGGTGGATTATGTTGATGGATTTCTGTATATTAAACCATCCCTGCATTCCAGATATGAAGCCTACTTGATTATGGTGAATGATCATTTTTATGTGTTCTTGGGTTCAGTTTGCAAGGATTTTGTTGAGTATTTTTGCATCAATGTTCATAAGTGAGATTGGTCTGAAGTTCTCTTTCCTTGTAGGGTCTTTGTGTGGTTTAGGAATTTTACTTATTGTGGCTTCGAAGAATGAGTTGGGCAGTTTTTCATCTGTCTCTATTTTGTGGAATAGTTTGGAGAGTATTGGTATTAGGTTGTCAAGAAATGTCTGATAGAATTCTGCACTGAACCCATCTGGTCCTGGGATTTTTTCATCTGTGAGGGTTTTGATGACTGCTTCTATTCCTTTAGGTGTTATGAGCTTATTTAGATGGATTACCTGGTCTTGGTTTAACTTTGGTATCTCTCTAGTAATTTATCCATTTACTCCAGAATTTCCAGTGTTGTGGAGTATAAGCTTTTGTAGTAGGATCTCACGATTTCTTCAATTTCCTAGGTTTCTGTTGTTGTGTCTCCACTTTTATTTCTGATTTTGATAACTTGGATGTTTTTGAGTCTAGTTAGTCTGACTAAGGGTTTATCAATCTTGTTAATTTTTTTAAAAGAACTAGCTCTTAGTTTTGATGATTCTTTGAGTAGTTTTTTTGTTTGCTTGGTTGGTTTTTTGTTTCTACTTCGTTAATTTCTTGTCTGAGTTTGATTATTTCCTGTCATCTACTCCTCTTGGGTGTATCTGCTTCTTTTTTTGTTCTAGAGCTCTCAACTGTGCTGTCAAGTTGCTAGGGTATGCTCTCTCCACTTTCTTTTTGGAGGCATTCAGAGCTATGAATTTCCCTCTTAGTACTGCTTTCATTGCATCCCATAGGTTTGGGTATGTTGTTCTTTCATTTTCATTAAATTCTAGAAGATCCTTATTTTTTTCCCTCATTTTTTCTTTGACCATGCTATCACTGAGTAGAGCATTGTTCAGCTTCCATATTTATGTGGGATTTTTGTTATTTTGGTTGTTATTAAAGACTAGATTTAGTCCATGGTGATCTGATAGGATGCATGAGTATTTCAATCTTTTTATATCTTTTGAGATTTGTTTTTGACTGACTGTATGGTCAATTTTAGAAAAGGTGCCATGAGGTGCTGAGAAGAATGTGTATTCTTTTGTTTTAGGATGAAATGTTCTGTAGATGTCTGTTAATTCCAATTGGTTTATAACCTCTGCTAGTTTCACTGCATCCTTTTTCAGTTTCTGCTTCCATGATTTGTCCATTGATGAGATTGGGGTGTTGAAGTCTCCCACTATTATTGTATGTGGTGCAATGTTTGTTTTTGAGCGTTAGTAGGGTTTCTTTTATGAATATGGGTGCTCTTGTATTTGGGGTATATATGGTAAGGATTGAGCATTCATCCTGATAAATTTTTTCTGTAATGAGTAAAAAGTGTTCCTTATCTTTTTCAATAACTTTTGGTTGAAAATCTACTTTATTTGATAGCAGAATGGCTACTCCAGCTTGTTTCTTGGGGTGGTTTGTTTGGGAGGTTTTTTGCCAGCCTTTTTCTCTGAGATAGTGTCTGTCTTTGTTTCTGAGATGTGTTTCCTGTGTGCAGCAAATGCAGGGTTCTGTTAATGTATCCAGTCTGATAGTCTATGTCCCTTTATTGGAGAATTGAATCCATTTATGTTAACGTATATTACAGAATAGTAATTGTTGTTTCCTGCTATTTTTGCTGTTGGAAGTAGAATTATGTCTGTGTGTCGTTCTTTTTTTTTTTTTTTTTTTTTTTTTTTTTTTTTTTTTTTTTTTTTTTGCTTAGTTATTTTTTTGCTTTTTCTAGGGTGTAGTTTTTCTCCTTGTTTTCCATCTATTATTTTTTGCAGGACTAGATTTGTGGTCAGATATTGTGTAATTTTAGTTTTGTCCTGGAATATCTTGGTCTCTCCAATGATGATGATTGAGAGTTTTGCTGGATATAGTAACTTGGGCTAACATCTGCTTGTTCTCTGAGTGTCTGTATGATGTCTGTGCAGGATCTTCTAGCTTTCATTGTCTCTATTGAGAAGTTGGGTAAAATTTTGATTGGTCTGCCTTTATATCTTACATGTCCTTTTTTCCTTACTGCTTTTAGTATTCTTTCTTTGTTTTGAACACTTGTAGTTTTGATTATTATGTGTTGGGGGGAGTTTCTTTTCTGGTCCAATATTTTTGGGGTTCTGAATGCTTCGTTTATGCTCATGGTCATCTCATTCTTAAGGGTAGGGAAGTTTTCTACAATTTTGAGGAAGATGTTTACTGTTAACTTTTAATTGATATTCCTTGCCCTCTTCTATTTCTATTATCCTTAGATTTGGTCTTCTCATTGTGTCCTGGATCTTCTGTACATTTTGGGTCAGGAACATTTTGGTTGTTGCATCTTCTTTGACTCTTTTATCTATGTTTTCTATGTTGTCTTCAGCCCCTGAAATTCTCTCTTCCATTTCTTGTAGTTTGTTGGTGATGCTTGCATGTGTGACTCCTGATTTCTTCTTTAGGTTTTCTATCTCCAGGGTTTTCTCTTTTTGTGTTTTCTTTATTGTTTTTATTTCCGTATTCAATTCCTTCATCTCTTTGGTTGTGTTTTCCTATAGATCTTTGAGTGATTTTTGTGTTTCCTCTTTAAGAGCGTCTGTTTATTATGTGTGTCCTCCTGTGATTATTTAAGGGAGTTATTCACATGTTTCTGGAAGATCTCCATCATCATCATGAAGTACGATTTATTGTCTGAGTCTTCTTTTTTCTGGAGTGTTTGGCAATCCACTACTTGCTGTGGTGGGAGAGCTGGGTTCTGATGTTGCCAGGTTGTCTTGGTTTCCATTGCTTAGGGTCTTTTCTTTTCCTCTTGCCATCCTATTATTTGTGATTATATGTGGACTTGTCAGTGACTAGTACCTGTTTCTCCTGTGAATCTCAGGGCCCGTGGGCTCAGGAAGAAAATTGCTTCTTAGTGTTTGGCTTTTGGTAGGCAAGCAGTGAGTTCTGGTGGCAGTGACTCAGCTCTGTCTTTGTGGGCTCAAGTGTGGGAGCTCTTGTGAGGTTGTTCTGGGAGCTCAACCCTCTGCCCACAGGTCCTGATTACTATTGACAAGGATCTGAAACTTTCTCTAGGCCAAAAGGGACCCTTTTCCAGAGAGCACAGTACTCTCTGCTCTCTGAAAACTCCTGGTGTGCTCTCCCTGGGCCTATGTGCCAGGCTCCCCTCTGGTCCAGGTGTAAGAGGGCCTGTTGTGCTGATCTTCAAGCACTGCCTTTCTAGGGCAGACCCCGGTTCCCTCTGACAATGGCCTGGCCCTTACTGTGGGCTGGAAAGGAACCTTCTGCTAGCACCACCAAGCACTCTCTGTGTTCTGGTTACTCATGGTGCAATGTCACCAGGCCTGTCCAGGTCCAGGTGGAAAAGTGCCTGTGCATTTAGTCCGAGAGCATGGGCTTTCTGGGCAGATCCTGCATTCCTCTGACAGAGGCCTGGCCCTTTCTGTGGGCCAGAGGGGACCCTTTTCCGTGAGCACTGCCTGGTCCTCTCTGCACTCTGGTTACTCACAGTGCAATTTTACCAGGCCTCTGCCCCCCGGATCTCTACTGGTCCAGGTGAAATACATGATTTCTTAATTTTTCCAACAAGTCTAACCTTTTATTAGCATTATACTGATCTGAATTTGTCATTTTTTTCCAACAGAAGGCATTTCTGGGCACGGCCTCTGGTCCTTTGAGCATTCCCTCCATCTCTGGCACAATAACAGATGGCTGCTTGCTATTCCCCTATCTGTAGTCCTTGGTTTCTTTTTCATAAACTGTAATTTTAAAGTCAATTTTCTATTAGATATGTTCACTACAGTGAAGGATTGTTTCCCTTCTTTCAGGAGACAGAGTCAGATTATACACATATGGAATTATAGTATTTCTATCTATCTATCTATCTATCTATCTATCTATCTATCTATCTATCTACCTACCTACCTACCTACCTATCCATCCATCCATCCATCCATCCATCCATTTATCCATCCATCCATCCATCCATCATCTCTCTCTCTCTCTCTCTAGTTATTTATCTTTTCACCTATATTGAAATCCACATCTTTCATTTTATTTTCAAGTCAGAAATTTTGTTCTAATGTTCCTTTATTTATGAAATGCCATGCCAGCAATGAGCAAAGCATGCCCTTAATCTTAGTTCATTAATTTGATCCAGCTCCCAAAATGGGAAAAAAAATGATGTCCCATGTTATGACTCTCTACCTAATTGCACCTGCCCTCCTTACATCATAAATAGCTGCCCCTGCCTGGCACGGTGTGTAAAATGGGGAGAAGAAAAGATGGGGGTGACAAACTGTACTCTTAGTTTTCATACTAAGCTGAAGCACTGTTCCCTTTTCCAGGGCAGACAGCCCTTGGAACTATTCTTTTGTGCCTGTCTCTTCACCTTTCTTGGGTCTTAGAATCACATTACTTCAAATGGCTCTCCCCAGTGCTCTCTCACTCCAGGTCACTTCATCATCAAAGATCTCAGAAGAGCCTCTCTGGTCCTTTCTGAAGCCATCTGGCATCTGTCTCTAACACCTGCTGTAAGTGTCCTCCCCCAAAGACACTGGGGACCTGTGAAAGGCTACACCTGGTGGCTGCTGTATAGAACTTGCCTCCTCTGTTAGACACTACAGATAATGTCTCCACTCAGAAAGCTTTCAGCTGTTCCCTGGGCAAGGTCTCTCCCTCTGGCTGCCACCCACTTTCTTTTATTTTAAATATTCATTTCATGTGTGTGGTTGTCTATCCTGCATGTATGGATCTATGGGGATATGAGTTATAGACAATTTGAGCTGCCATGCAGATGCTGGGACTTGAACCTGGTCCTCCAGAAAACAACCAGTGCTCTTAACCACCAAGCCATCCCTCCACCTCTTTTCTTTACTCTCTGTCTTTCCCTGCTGCTTCAACCAGCAGCTCAAACTCTGCTCCCAGGGATGGGTGTCTCCAGGAGCCTGTCATTGGGATTCTGCTTTTTTGGTTTCATGTATATGCCCTGTGAATGTCTATTTTGTCAAGTTCTTTCATTTCTAGATGGGCAATTCCAAGCTGACACTAAATTTGACCCCTCTTCTGAGCTATAAGAGAGTTCTCCATGGTCAGGACAATCTAGTTCCCTGTCACCCTGGGTACCACAAGTTCAAATTTTATTCAGTGCCTCAAATTACAGCTTCGGTTAGATGCCGCCAATGCATAGATTAATGAAGCAAACTTTGTACAAAATGGGGGTAAAAGCCACAAAGATAGACAGTGCCTTTCTTTCTCTGCCTCCTCCCAGGTGACTACCCATGCTGCATGAAACTGTCACATGAAGCTTCTTGAACACTCCCCCTTTTTCTATCATATTCATTCCTTCCCAGAAGATTCTGGCCTCCTCAATGTGCACAGTGAAAAGCTCTATCACACTGACAACATGGTCAACTCTTGCCACAATTTGCTCTTCCTCTTTTTCAGACAATGAGATTTCTTTCCAGAACACAAACAAAGGTTCATGTTTGCATGCTGCCGAGCATGTCCACGTGTTCTCCCAAATAAATAAATTAATAAATAAATAGAGAGATAGATAGATAGATAGATAGATAGATAGATAGATAGATAGATAGATAATGTTCCTGCACTTGCATTTATTGAATTCTTACTTCCCCCAAGATGGGGGATCTTACTAAGTAACCCTGGTTGGCTTAGAATTCACTGGATAGTGTAGACAGGCCTTGAGCTCACAGAGGTCTGCCTCTGGCTCTTGAGTGCTGGCCTTACCAGTGTGTGCCACTAGGCCTGGCAACACACTTTCCCTTCTTAGAAGACTAAAATCAACAGTACCTTTATTTTATCTTTTCTGATTCTCAAAATGTTCTAAATATTTGAATTTCTTTAATCAAATATGTCCACATTTCCCATTAACTCTCTGTGTGCAATTCAGAGGTGAGGACTGAATCCTATTAAAGTTACTTTCTCACTAGAAGAGGCTTTTTCAGGCATTTCCCCACTGTTGGCTAATTCTCTTAACATGTTAACAATCTTTTTGTTGTGCCCATAGATTTAAAAAATCACCTGCTGGTTCTATTAATATAATAGTTTGCCTAAATCAATAATATGTCCTAGCAAGCTTATAGTTTTACATAAAAACATACAAATTAAAAAGCAAATAATATATTGACTGTATTCTTAGCCAAACTTAGCAATGAAATGTGTGCTTGTTAGAGAACATACTACTTAGATCCTGAGTCTTCATATTATTTCTTATTCCAGCTGAGTTCCTAACAGTACTTCCTATTGTTAGAGCAAATGCCAAAAACCCAGCTTTCCAAACTACTGTGAACTGCAGTTCTCATGTGGTCTGACACCTGTCACTGTGCCCTCTCAAAGAATGTAAGTGTCCTGCAGTGTCCCTGTGGGTTCTCATTATGATCTTGGGCCATCTCAGCACAGTTTGGGAGCTGTGATTTGCGAACCAGGCACAGTGAACACTGCAGGTGGAGCCTCCATGAATTGACTTAGGCCTAATTGCACATACAGATCACCAGCGAGTGATATCACTGTTGAAACCAGCAGAGAGTATTTATTAAGAATAGAAAATCCTTTCTTTCTCTTCTTATTTGTTTTGTTTGTTTTTGAGACAAGGTCTCACTACGTACCCAGGTTGGCCACTAGCACACAATTTGTTTCAGTCTTCCAAATGCTGGGACTGTAGATGTCTAGAAAACAAATTTCTTTAATGAGTCTGCAGTGCTAAAAGAATTATTATTATCATAATGTCAGGTTTAACTGAGAACCAAATAACACTGGATTGAGACAGTCTTGACAGCCATGTCTGTACTTACGTCACTGAGTGAAGTTTACTGGAATTGCTACAAGAGCAGGGGATGAAGGTGTTTACATGATCTTCTCTTTCTTTCCTTCTCTCTCTCTCTCTCTCTCTCTCTCTCTCTCTCTCTCTCTCTCTCTCTCTCTCTTTCTCTCTCTTTCTCTCCCTCCCTCCCTCCTTCCCTCCCTCTTTCTTTGAGAATAGTGTATATGATGTTCATTAGATCCTCAAAGTGGTCTTGACTAAAGAAATAAAATTTTTTAATAGAATTAAATAAAATGTGATTTTTTACAGTCAGCCATACATGTCACTGCTGATCCTGAGGATGACATTTGCCAAAGCTGGTCTTGGTTTTAACTTTCTGTGCCAGAAGGAAGCAGAAAGGAGCCACTGCTTTACCTTTCCTCACTTTTTCTGCTTTATAAAGATTTCCCTCCTTACTAGAAATACTTTAGAGTTTTGCTAAGTCACTTGAAAATGAACAAAATTATTTTTCATCTTCTTTTTTTTTATGGACTTGAAATGGAATGTGCCCCCATATTGTGACAAAACATGGGAAGAAGTTAGAATTGTTTTAGTGCAGTAACTTTAGCTATACAAATAACTTTTTTTTGACATGTAAGCAAACCCTTTTATTTATTTTTAATAGAAGAACTTTATTTAAAAAACAAAGATAAATGTACAAATTTTAAGCATTTTGTATAAAAGTATACGAATACATTTTTGTCATTGCTTGGCTTTTTTTTTTTTTTTTTTTTTAAGGTTTGACAGAGTGCATTAAGAGTTACAATGAGCATAAAGTACATGGAAAACAGGATGTAACCTGGAATTAGTCAAAGTTTTCTTGGTGTGTAAGGGGTAAACTTAATGGTTTTTTTCTTTTCTTTTTTTTTTCTTTAACTTCACACAGTCTGTGAGTTGTTTCTGGGGTGTTCAGAGCTTTCTGGGGTTAGTATCCAATTATCAGTGACTGCATATTGTGTCTGTTCTCTTGGGACTGGGTTATCTCACTCAGGATGATATTCTCTAGATGCATCCATTTTCTTAAGAATTTTATAAAGTCATTGTTTCTGATAGCTGAGTAGTACTCCATTATGTAAATGTACCACAATTTTTGTATCCATTCATCTACTGAAGGACATCTGGGTTCTTTCCAGCTTCTGGCTATTATAAATAGAGCTGCTATGAACATTGTGCTGCATATGACTTTGTTGTGTGTTGGAGCTTCTCTGGGGTATATGCCCAGAAGTAGAATAGCTGGGTCTTCAGGTAGGACTATATCCAATTTTCTGAGGAATCGCCAGACTGATTTCCAGAGTGGTTGTATCAGTTTACAACACCACCAACAGTGGAGAAGTGTTCCTCTTTCTCCACATCCTCGCCAGCATCTGCTGTCATCTGAATTTTTGATCTTAGCCATTATGACTGGTGTGAGGTGAAATCTCAGGGTTGTTTTGATTTGCATTTCCCTGATGGCTAATGATGTTGAGCACTTCCTTAGATGCTTCTCAGCCATTCAATATTCCTCAATTGAGAACTTTTTGTTTAGCTCTGTACCCCATTTTTATATAGGGTTGTTTGATTCTCTTGTGTCTAGCTTCTTGAGTTCTTTGTATACCTTGGATATTAGGCCTCTATATGATATGGGGGTTGGTAAAGATCTTCTCCCACTCTGTTGGCTGCCATTTTATTTTTTGACAGTGTCCTTAGCCTTACAGAAACTTTGCAATCTCATTAAGTCCCATTTATCAATATTTGACCTTAGAGCATGAGCCATTGGTGTTCAGTTCAGGAAATTATCTCCTGTGCCTATGTGTTCTAAGGTTTTCCCTAATTTCTCATCTAATAGTTTCAGTGTACCTGGTTTAATGTGGACATCTTTGATCCACTTACACTTGAGCTTTGTACAAGGAGATAAGAAAGGGTCTCTTTTCATTCTTCTGCATGCTGAGTGCCAGTTGGACCAACACCATTTGTTGAATAGACTGCCCTTTTTCCATTGAATGATTACACCTCCTTTGTCAAAAATCATGTGACCATATATGTGAAGGTTCATTTCTGGATCTTCTATTCTATTCCATTGATCTACATGCCTATTTCTGTACCAGTACCATGCAGTTTTTAGCACAATTACCTTGGAATATAGCTTGAGGTCAGGGATAGTGATTCCCGCAGATGTTTTCTTGTTGTTGAGGATGGATTTCACTATTCTAGGTCTTTTGTTATTCCAGAAGAAATTACACATTGCTCTTTCCAACTCAATGAAGAACTGGGTTGGAATTTTGATGGGGATTGCATTGAATCTGTAGATTGCTTTTGGTAAGATGGCCATTTTTCACAATGTTGATCCTTCCAATCCATGAGCATGGGAGATCTTTCCATTTTCTGAGATCTTCCTCAATTTCCTTCTTTAGAGGTTTGAAGTTCGTGTCATACAGTTCCTTCACTTACTTAGTTAGAGTCACACCAAGGTATTTCATATTTTTGTGACTATTGTGAAGGGTATCTTTTCCCTAATTTCTTTCTCAGCATGTTTGTCCTTTGAGTAGAGTTAATATTATTTCGAGCCACTTTGCTGAACTTGTTTATCAGCTGTAGGAGTTCTTGTGGAATTTGTGGGGTCGCTTAAGTACACTATCATGTCATCTGTAAACAGTGATGTTTTTACTTCTTCCTTTCCAATTTGTATCCCTTTGATTTCCTTTTGCAGTCTAATTGTTCCTGCCAGGACTTCCAGTACTATGTTGAGTAGGTAGGGGGAGATTGGGTAGCTTTGTCTAGTCCCTGATTTTAGTGGGATTGCTTCAAGTTTCCCACCGTTAAGTTTGATGTTGGCTGTTGGTTTGCTGTATACTGTTTTACTATATTTAGGTATGGGCCTTGGATTTCTGTTCTTTCCAAGACGTTTAACATGAATGGGTGTTGAATTTTGTCAAATGCTTTCTCAGCATCTAGTGAGATTACCATGTTTTTTTTTATTATTCTTTTTTTTTTGTGTTTGTTTATGTGGTGAATTACATTGATAGATTTCCATATATTAAACCATCCCTGCATCCCAGGAATGAAGCCAACTTGATCATGGTGAATGATCGATTTGAGGTGTTCTTGGATTTAGTTTGCTAAGATTTTGTTGAGTATTTTTGCATCAATGTTCATAAGTGAGATTGGTCTCAAGTTCTCTTTTCTTGTAGGGTCTTTGTGTGGTTAAGGCTTGAGAGTTCCTCCTGACAAATTTCCCCTGTAATGAGTAAAAAGTGTCCTTCCTTATCTTTTTTGATAACTTTTGGTTGAAAATCTACTTTATTCGATATTAGAATGGCCACTCCAGCTTGCTTCTTGGGGTTATTTGCTTGGAAGGTTTTTTCCCAACCTTTTACTCTGAGATATTGTCTGTCTTTGTCTCTGAGATGAGTTTCCTGTATGCAGCAAAATGCTGGGTTTTGTTTATGTATCCAGTCTGATAGCCTATATCTTTTTATTTTTGAATTGAGACCATATATGTTAACAGATATCAAGGAGTAGTGGTTGCTGTTTTCTGCTATTTTTGCTTTTGGAGGTGAATTGTGCCTGTATGTCTTTCTTCGTTTGGTTTTCTTGCTTTAAAGTTTTTTGTTTTTATTAGGATGTAGTTCCCCTCGTTGTACGGAGCTTTCCACCTATAATTCCTTGTAGTGATGGGTTAGTGTTAAGATATTGTGTAAATTTAGCTTTGTCTTGGAATATCTTAGTCTCCCCATCTATGGTGATTGAGAGTTTTGCTGGGTATAGCAGCTTGGGCTGGCACCTGTGCTCTCTTAGGGTCTGCATGATGTCTGTTCAGGATTTTCTAGCTTTCATAGTTTCTGTTGAGAAGTCGGGTGTGATTCTGATTGGTCTGCTTTGTATGTTACATGACCTTTTGCCCTTACAGATTTTAGTATTTTTTCTTTGCTTTGGGCAGTTGGCGTTTTGACTGTTATGTGTTGGGAAAAATTTCTTTTCTGGTCCAACCTATTTGGAGTTCTGTTGGCTTGTTTTATGCTCATGGTCATCTCATTCTTAAGGGCAGGGAAGTTTTCTTCGGAACGCCTTCTCTCCAGGCCTGTGTCCCTGGATCTCCACTGTTCTTGGTGGCAGATCTATTTTTCATCTTCCATTTTACAAGTAACCTTAATTTTCCTCACAGTAGCCTTAAAAATTGTATTAGAAAATAAAATTTAAAAAGAAAAGAAAATGTTGCAGTAAATATTAAAAAATGGAGTACCTTATCTCTTTATCAGCCCCGAGGTCTCATTCCTTGGGTGCCACTTCTAGTATGCACACAGACTCTGCTCAGTCCAAACCACCCCCAAGGTGTCACTCTGTCCTCAGGACTCTCTTTCCTGGTGGTTTACCCAGCCTGCCCTACTGTCTCAGTCCCGGGGTATTTCTGTACCCCAAATCCCAACACAAACACATAAGGCCCAGTAACTTTTCATACAGGTTTATATATTCAATTCTCAATTCACAAACCTTTTACCCAATAACATTACATCAAATAGACAAAGATACAAACTGCCCTTCTATATGAGATATTAGTCCTATAAAATCCTTAACTGTTCATAGCTACTTAATGCCAATAAAGCCCACCTAGATTCAATTCACCCTTCTCGACCTCCATCTCTGTCCTCCCCTGTCCTCTGACCTCAGACCCTCTCTCTCCACCTCCCTTATCCTGCCCAATTCCTGACTCTCGCCTTTATTTTGCTAATTAACATGGAAGGTTCTGGTGAAATCCTGAGTATGTGACTAGGCAGCACTTCTTGGGGAAGTGGAATTAACATTAACATATGAATGGTTGTAGGACCCTCTACAAGAAAATTTTCTAAAATCCCTATCCTTGGCTAATCTATCATCTGACTAGGAGAGCCTGAATAAATTGATAGCACATA
Source organism: Micromys minutus (assembly GCF_963924665.1). Classification (NCBI taxonomy): domain Eukaryota; kingdom Metazoa; phylum Chordata; class Mammalia; order Rodentia; family Muridae; genus Micromys; species Micromys minutus. The sequence goes on along the minus strand of NC_137955.1, from coordinate 8,935,133 downwards.
ATATTCTCTCATTCTTGAAAGGAGAATAAGAATCTTAATATGAAAAACAAGTCAGATTCTGAAGCTGTTATTATAGAATCTCAGACTTCAAAATTTAAAAAAACTTGTAATTTATCAGTGTTTATTATTGTACAGACCTAACATCTAAATAATTGTTTTAATGGATGCAGTAGTCAAGGATTAAATAACTGCTGTTAATCATAAGGATAACAGCAGAGGATGATTAACTTTCCCGTGCCTACTGTTCTCAGCAATGATGCTCTTATCTTGCATTTGTACCTAACTTTGTGCTTGTCCCACCTTCTCATTATCCTTGCTTTCTCAGCTCAAAACAATATCTATCTCAGCTAAGTTAACTATAAATTTCTCGATACTATAAGAGAGAAGGTAAAGAGTTTCCCTTCACTGTTCCTTAATTCCACATGTCACTTTTTTAAACATTACTTTGGTCTGAGGAGATGGTTCAGTGCACAAGAGTCCTTGCTGTAAGAAACAAGAGCCTGACTTAGGATCCCTTGCGTCCATATAAATATCCATATATGTATGGCTTCCTGTGCCCGGAGCCTAGGGGCAGAGGTGAGCGGATCCCATGAGCTCCAAGACCATTGAGCCTACCAAGATATGGAGCATCAGATTCAGTGAGAGCCTGGCACAAGGGAGTAAGGCAGAGGGGTGATGGAGCAGGATACCTAGCATTATCCCCTGGCCTCCATACCTGCATACACACATACACATGTACACATGCACACACAAACACACACACACAAACACACACAAACACACACACACACACACACACACACACACACACCATATTCCCCAACAAATCACTTTATTGTCAGCCTCAATTTTAGATTTTTATACCATTTCTCTTGCATTGATATTCCATATGTGTTCAATACTCAAGCACAGAAGAGTTTGTATTTTTAGAAACAACATTAAAACTATTATTAATACCTATTTTATAAACTATATTAATACCTATTTTATACATTCGTAGCAGAACATTTACATATACGTGCATATTTCTATAAATACAGAGATAATCAGATAAATATTGTGTTTTGTTCTTTTTTGCTGTGCCCTCATTGATATCCTACCTCCAGAATTTACTCCGGTTATATATTTGAGAAGTTCTATTTGTCTCCTGACCTATCGCTCATTTTACACCAACACTCTCCTTAATTAATATTTCTACCTCCACTTTTTTCTTCTAACATGCTTACCATGCTTGGCGGTTTATTCTGAACCAGAAAGCTCCATCGAATTGTCTGTGCTTTAAGGTTCCCATTGCTTATGGAATCCCACCCACTTCTGCCGGTTCTTTGTAGACTCTGATCCCATGTTTCTCCCTTGAGAGATCTTGCAATATCTTCTCTGCTTTACATGTGCTCTTTTTATACTTGATAGTGTAGTTATATAGACTTTTCCTATCAGTAAGCCCCCTTATAAACTTTTACATACAGTAAAATTCACCCATTCATCCATCATCTATCTATCTATTCATTCATTCATTCATTCATTCATTCATTCATTCATCCAAACTTTATTATTTAACTGGGGGTTATTTAGCAACCAAGGCTGGCAGGATCTGGTTTTAACACTCTCTGTCTTACTCTCTCAAGACAAGACCCTCTTGCTAAATTTGAGGCTTGTCATCTTGGCTGTGCTGGCTGGCCTACCTAAGCTAGGCCAGTGTCAAAAGGTATTTGCTGAACTGTGTTTGTAATGGTTTTCATTCATGTATATATACACATTTTAAATTTGAATTGGACCTCATTTTCTGTCCTTTCTTATATGTCTTAACTATATAAGTCTTATCTCTGGAAAAATATAGAAATTGTCTTTCTCATGCTTGGTGCTTTCAGGTTATATGGTAGATAGGCAATAAACATATTACCAATTCACTTTTGTTGAATTACTGAATGTACTATTTTCTTCTACAGATGCAATATAATGTCACAAATGATCAGAAACTGACTACTTTCTAAAATAAAGAAATTGAATGTTTAAGATTGACTGTAGCTAATTAAAACTGTAAAGGACATAAAATCTGGAGGGTGTTTTAAAAATTGACCAGGACTTTAGGTGCACAATAAGCCTTTGTTACCCTTTCCCAAAGAATTGAGACTTGGCTAACTTGCTGCTTATAACAGAGTGAAATGAGTGAGAAGTTTGTACTGAAAATTTAGTAAGAAGTTACCTAAGACGTCCTAAATCATTATTGTGTTTTAATTAATTTGCCAATAGGTCATTTACAATTACTTTCCTTCAGTACTCACAAAACAAAATATACAAGGTAAAGAAAAAGAAAACCACATTAAGGTGTTTGCCCTAGTTGACTATCTTTGTCAGGGCAAAACACAATGACTAAGGTAATTAATAAAAGAAAATTTTTATTTGGGTTTTATTTGAGGTTAGTCTATTACTATCATATAAGGGAACGTGGCAGCAGTAAGCAGGCAGATGGACTAGAGCAATAACTGAACTCACAATCTGATCCACAATCAGGAGGCAAAAAGTGCCAACTAAAAGCCGTTTGGGCCCACTTGCAGTGGCACATCTCTTTCAACAAGTCCACACCTCCTAATCCTTCCCAAACAGTTTCACCAACTAGAGAATTTACATTTAAATATGTGAGCCTATGGAGGCCATTCTCATTCAAACCACCATATTCTACTCCCTGGTTCCCATAAACTAGCTGCTATATCATAATGCAAAGTGTATTTAGTCCAACTTCACAAGTCCCCATAGTCTTTCACAGTGTCAATGCTGTTTAAAAGTCCAGTCTTTTCTGAGACTCAAGGCAATCTCTTATTTGTAACCCTCTGTAAAATCAGAAAGAAAATTACATATTTTCAACATACAACAGCACAGATTATACACTACCATTTAAGAAAGGAGGAATGGGGCACACTAAAGAAATACTGGGTCAAACCAAGACAGAAACCAAGCAAGGCAACCTCTCTGACCTTCCAGGTTTTCTGACCTCAGCATACTCTTTTATAGGCTGATTCTACTTCTTCTGTGCATCTCTCCTTGGCCATTATCCCAAGGTTCTGGCATCTCTAACAGTTTAGAGTTTTGAACACAATACAGGCTTCACTTCACAGCTTTACAAGATAGTTGCTCTGTGCCTCTATGCAGGGAGTATTCTGCCTCAAACCTGCATCAGTTGCTTGACTTAACTACAAAAGAAAATTTTAGAACCCTTTTATTTCTGCATCAGTTTTGATTCTAATGCAAGAACCACATGGCTAATGCTGTTATGTTCTGCTGCTTGCTTGGAATGGAACCTGGCCACCACCTAGAATTATATTTACAAAAGTCTTGATTTGTTGTTGCTCTTTAGGACCAAATAATTTCTTGGGCCTTTTCACAAAATGAACTGGGTGAGGACTTACCCTGAAGACACCGTTCTTTTTCTTATCTCTTTAAACACAAACCATGGTTCCACCATTAACTTTGCTGGTGCTCCTTTTCTTCCCAAACTGTAGGCTTTGTATTTCTTTTGGCCTGACTTGCTCTTTTCACTGTAGACCTGAACAATAGTAATCACTAATAATCACATGGCATAGTCAATATTAGGTTGTCTTGAAATCTCCTCTGTCAAAGAAATTTGTCCCAAACAATTCAATCTAGTCTCAAACAGATTCTTAGAACAAAGGCAATAGGTAGCCACATTCTTTGCCAAAATATCACAAGAATGGTCTCTAGCTTGGTTGCCAATATTATTCCCCTCTGAAGCTTCTTCAGCCTGGCATCTGTAGTCCACACTGGCCTCAGCACTACTGTCTTCCAAGCTCCTACTAGCTTGGCTGTTAAGCCCCCCTTAGAGTGTCCAACTGGTCCAAAATATTAAAATCTTCTGTATTCCTCAAAAAACACTGATCAGGTTTGTCATTAGTCTATCTCCTGGTACCAATTTCTGTCTTACTTTTCTATTGTCATGACAAAATATAATAACCAAGCCAACTTGTAAAAAAAACAAAACAAAACAACATTTAGTTTGGGGATCTTGGATCTGGAGGGCTAGTCCATGATTATCATTTCACAGAGCATGATGACATCCAGGTAGGCATGGCATTGGAGCAGTAGCTGAGAGTTTACATTTTACCCATAAGCACGAGGCAGAGAAAAAGACACTAACTGGGACTGGTATAGGATTTACAAACCTCCAAACTCACCAGCGACCCATCTCTTCCAACAAGGCCATACCTTCTATTTGGTAAATGGGGAAGAATTAGGAGGGATGCACTTGTTGAAAGAGATGTATCACTATGGTTTGGGGGGGGGGCTTCCCAAATAGTTCCACTAACTGGGGACCAAGCATTCAAATATATAAATGTGGAACATTCTCTCTCAAACCACCATAATAGTCAATGTCAGAGCCTGGGAAGATGGCTTAGTGGGTAAAGCACATGCAATGCCATCCCCCAAAGAACTTAAATTTGAATTCCTAGCACCCTTGTAATTAACAGGCACTCATTAACTGTCTGTAATCTCAGCCCCTGGGCAGAGACAGGGCACTCTGCGTCATGATCATCAAAAACAAGATCCTGGTACACACAGCAAAACAAAGCCTCATTGTATAAGATGAAAAGCAATCAAAGATAATACCCATGTCAACCTCTGTCCTACACACACACACACACACACACACACACACACACACACACACACAATCAATGTTCAATAGTGTAAAAACAGTAAAACACCTAATAGCAAAGAAAAACCAAATTATCATCAACCCATTTCTGTGAATAGTGTAAAGCTCCAATCATGAATACTACACACACAATAAACATGTGTTAATGGACCCATATCACAGTGACACCAATGTACATACAGAATATTCTAGTCATTTAAAATTATACATAATTGTAGTATACCAAAAAAAAAAAAACAAAACAAAACAAACAAACAAACAAAAAAAAAAAAAAAAAAACAAAAGGAAGATGAAGGAGGAGGAGAAGAAGAAAGAGAAGGGAGAAGGAGGGGGGAAAAGCACCGGATGGCCAACCATCCTGAGAGATGGTGTGGCCTTTGGCTGAGGCATCCTGGGAACTCTTCCATGCTATTCCTGTAAGGAAGGTGCAGTGAAAAGGACAGAAGCCTAAGCTGGGGCCTGTGAGGCTGCAAACTTGACCCCAAGAGCTGGCACTACCCCGATCTACTCTGCCAAGAAATTGCTCAGCTGGGTGGAGACAGCCAGGAAGTTGCTTGGCCAGTCCTCAAACGAAAGAAAGGTGGGTGGTGCCAACAACGGCTGTCACCAACATCTCTACCTGACTGAGGAGCCAAATGTGAAAAGGACTTTGGTAAATGCCAGGGGTAAAGGTAGAAGGAGGCTCCTTCACCACAGAGGCCTTCCAGCAGCAAGAACACATCATGCCAGACACTCAATTGCTGTCTGTGTTAGAATTTTTTTAAAAAGCATGATTTGCTGGGTTGTTGAATGTTTTGATTTACTAAAGTAAGAATTAGCCGTGCAGTCTCACGACATTTTACTGGCATATTCTGCTTGAGCTGGTTTGTATCTGATTGCAATCATTGGGTAGGCTGAACCCTGGCTGGAACTTAAACTGAGCTTCCTGGTTTTGTGGAAAACAAATGTAGTCAGAGAATGACCTTAGGTTTCCTCAGGGTAACACTGGGTCTCACTTCCAAACCTACACTCTCTGAAAGCAGCTGGCTTGAGATCTTGAACCTGCTCTGGTGAAACACTGAGACTACAAACAATCCATATAACAGTCCCCTGGTTTTAATGAGCAGTTTTTAGGGAGTAGACACCACTTCTGTTTTACCTTTCTATCCACAGTCCACACACTGATGGGATCTGTCTAACAAGGACTGTGTTAAGAACTTTGTTCTTTTATCATATGACCTCACGTACTTAATGTGTATAAGTTGTATTATTATTATTTTATTGTTTTAGATGAGGAAACAGACTCAGAAATTTACATGATTCTATCAGAGAACCAAGCTGCCTCCTTCCCAAGCCCAAGTGTTCATTAGTCGTGCGCTGGTGACTGTGTACCATGGGAGGAGGAATCTGGCTGTGACCTGTGTTGTGAATGGACAATGTGGATCATGGCTATTGTTACCTCCCTAGAGAATATGGAAAGGGAACTGTGGGCCACGGACATGCTGGTAAATTTAGAATGAGATTGGTCTAGTGGCAGCTAGGCTGCCAGAATTATGAAACTGGTATAAATTTTCTCTGACTTCTTTTTTCCGTGTTAATGAAATTTAGTCTTCAAAAATAGCTTTGAGTTACATAAATTCAAAGGCTGTAACTCCCAAATGGTTCCCTCCAATATTCAACACTGTACTCCCACAGTCTCTGTTGATGAACCAATAGTGACTTATTTTCTTAACTAGGGTTCATGCTTCTGTGATGGTTTGAATATGCTTGGCCTAGGGAGTGGCACAATTAGAAGGTGTGGCCCTGTTGGAGAAGGTGTGTCACTGTGGGTGTGGCTTAAGAGCCTCATTCTAGCTGCCTGGAAGTCAGTATTCTGCTAGCCTTCAGATGAAGACGCAGAACTCTCAGCTCCTCCTGCACCATGCCTGCCTGGACGTTGTCACCTTCCCCTCTTGATGATAACAGACTGAAACTCTGAACCTGTAAGCCAGCCCCAATTAAGAGTTGCTTTGTTTATGGTGTCTGTTCACAGCAGTAAAACCTTAACTAAGACAGCTTCATTTCATTTTTCTTGTTTGTTTTTCCTGCTAGAGGGTAACACATTACATAATAATTTACCTAAAACTGTTTCTCATATTTTTTTTCTTTTGATGTCCTTGACAATTTTGATCAAATTAGAGATTTGCAGGATGTTGGTCTGTCTGTCCTTTTACTCATGATGGGATTGATATAATAAATTTTGGGAGAAAGACCTCCTGAGGAAAAATCTCATTTTCATTCTGTTATTCCAAACCGCATGTGCTCCAAGCCTCTTGTTGGTCTTTAGTTACTTTGCCATATCGGCCTCAGTCACCTGGTAGAAGTAGTGTTTGTCAGGCAACTTCCGCATGAATGCATTCCTTTTCCCCTGTGTCCCCTGGAAAGAATGAACTCTTTGCAGCCAAGACTAGTGAAAACTGAACTGTCTACACAAGTCACTTGATATTCTTCTGCAAGGGAGAGCTGACTTTTCTCTATTCACTGTAAGCTCACAATAAAAACTGAAGCTATTTCTTTGCTTTGAGTTATAACATAGCACTTCCATGTGGCTGTTGTGTTTTAAATGACTCCAAATGAACCCTTACAAGTCAGTTCCTGAATCACCTTTACATTTTGCACATCAACACAGGTTCAATTATATACACATGTATATAAGTGTACATAGAAATATATTATATGTAAGTAATATATCTATGCATATAAATATATTTTGTATGTTACATTATATAAATACATTTTATATAAATACATACTTTGCATATTTATATATAAACATATATTTAAATTTATATATTTTATTATATAATATTTATACATTTATTTAAATATAAATATTTATGTAAATTTAATTTAAATTTATATAAGTTTATATTTATATATAGATAAAATATGTTTATTTATATATTACATGTCATATATTTAATATAAAATGCATATTTTTTTTGCATTTCCTTACTCTGCTACCACAAGACATTCCAGGTTTGTCTCATGCATCTCCCTAGTCCTAGAGCCAGCTGTTTCTGCAACATCTCCCAGCCACCTTAGAGTAGAAAATGAAAAGAACATTGAGGATAAATGGATGTCATGAAGGATATTAGGACAAAAAAATCTGTTCAGATATTCGTTTCATAATGATAGCATTTGTCTTGGTAAAAGAACTGAAGGTCAGGGAAAGTCAAGAAAGGCTACTGTGGAGATCTGTTCAGTGGTGATGGGGTGGAGAGGAGGTGACTCAGCAGGTGGGGAGATGGCAAAGAGGAGGGTGACTGTCTTCAACTAGGAAAGCAACAATGGCATACTAGGGGGCTAGGTCTTCATTCCCAATGAAGTCAGGGCATGCTCAGTCCTGCGATACATTCTACCCTTGCACATAGAGACTTTCTAAATAAAGAAGGGAAGGCATATTAAAGAGCTAATATTTATTGGGCACTTGGTATACTTTAGCTAGTTCTTTAAACACTTAACATGGTCTGGTTTTGAAATGGTTTTGCCATGTCCTGTCTGGCTTCAAAGCCAACATCTCCCACCTCAACTTTCAAGTGCCAGGATCATAGATATATGTATGTACCACCTTCCCTGCTAACACTGAACATGGGGAACTCATTACATTCTCACACATTTGTGTTCAGTACTATTATCCTATCTGTTAAAATAAGGAAACGGGCATTGAGAAAAGCAGTGAATGGTCAGCTTCACACTTAGGAAGTAGCAGGACCATGAGCTCAAGGATGCCAACTAAGATCTGGTATCATGCTAAAAGATTGCCTGCAAATTTCATATGTCATTGCTTTTAATGGCTGAGGAAGAATTCATTGTGTAGATATGCCATGTTTTCTTTATCCACTCTTCAGGTGAGGGATATCTATGTTCTTTCTGGTTTCTGGCTATTATGAATAAAGCTGCTATGAATGTACTTGAGCAAGTTGGAGATGTTGGAGCATCTTTTGGGTATATGACCAGGGGAGGTGTAGCTTGGGGTAGAGCTATTTCCAGTTTTCTGAGAAACTGTCAAATTGATTTCCAGAGTGGTGTATCAATTTGTAATCCCACAAGTGATGGAGAAGTGTTCCCCTTGTTCCACATCCATCCCAGCATGTGCTGTTACTTGAGGGTTTGATCTTAGCAATTCTGATGGGTATAATCCATTCTGATGGATGTAATATGGAATCTCAGAGTCATTTTGATTTGTATATCCTTGATGACTAAGGATGTTGAACATTTCTTTAAGTGTTTCTTGGTCATTAGATCTTCCTCTAAATAGAATCTTATATTGACTGAACCACCAATCAAAGAGCATGCTAGGGCTAGACCTAAGCCCCCTACACACTTGTAGCAGATATGCAGTTTGGTCTTCATGTGAGTTTCCTAACAATTGGAGCAGATGCTGTCTCTGACTTAATTGCCTGCCATTGGAACCCCTTATCCGAATTGGACTACCTAGTTGAGCCCCAGAGAAAAAGGTTGTGTTTAGGCCTATGGTGAACAAATGTCCCAGGGTAGGGTGGCACTCAATGGGGGCCTTCTTCTTCTCTGAGAAGAGGGAAAGATAATGGGGGAAAGGGTTTGTAAGGGTGGGACTGGGACAAAGGATAGGAAACCGTGATCAGAATATAAAAGTGAATAAATACTTAAAAAATAAATTCACACTATGAAAGCAATCTTCTAATTCATAAGACATAAATAAAGAATAAATACTTTCTCATAAAGAATTCTCTGTTTAGCTCTGTACCCCATTTTCTTAAATTGGGTCATTTGGTTTGTTGGTATTTAATTTCTTAAGTCCTTAACATGTATTGAATATTAGTCCTCTGTCGGATGTAGGGTTGGTGAAGATCTTTTCCCATTCTGTAGGCTGCCAATTTGTACTACTGATGGTATCCTTAGCTTTGCAAAGGCTTCTGAACTTCCAACCAAGAAGCATGCAGGAGCTAGACCTAGGCCCCTACCCATTTCTAGCAGATGTGCAGTTTGGTCTTTATGTAGGTTCTCCAAAACCTGGAGCAGGGGCTGTCTCTGACTCACTTGGCTGCCATTGGATCCTCTTCCCCCTAGACGGAATGCCTGAATGGGCCTCGGCTGGAGAGGGAGTGCTTAGTCCTGCTGCAATTGGATGTCCCAGGGTCGGGTGGTACCCAAGGGGGCTTCCCTTTTTCTGAGGCGAAGAGGAAGAGGTAAGGGTGAAAAGGATTAGTAAAGATGAGACTGGGAGGAAAGGAGGGAGGGGCGCGATGATCAGGCTATAAAGTGAATGAATGAAAAAAGAGAAGATTGCTTCTACATTGAGCCTTGTGCTGATGAACCACATATGGATCAGCCTCAACCAGCTGCAGCTTTTGAATGCTACAAAATTCTTCCCGACATCTCCAAATCCACTGATTTCTTGCTTGTCCTTCAAAAGCCAGCTCAAACTGACCACTATCATGCCTGACTTAACAAGTTCAGCCCAGTTCACCATTTGGTTGATTTCTTCAACTTCAAAAGCGCTTACTATCATCTTCTGATACTATTTTATCTGCTGAGGATAAAGAGGAGTAAGAGACATTTCCAGCCTTAAGGTAATTGTTGGTGTTCACATGCACAAGCATGCGCATGTGTGTGTGTGTGTGTGTGCTCAAGCACAATGCAAAAGAGAGAGAGAGAGACAGAGACAGAGAGCAGTGTAGAGTCATGTGTGCTTTTGCTTACTCTTTACCTCCCGTGGTACCATGGTACGTATGCCTCTGCTGCTGGGCTCTTCACTTTACATTAAACCATCCTCTGCTTAAAATTCTCAGCATCCATCCAGCTGTCTGGCCAAGCCCTGCCCTTTCTGTGTCTCTAGAGACTGTCTTCTTCCTGGCCATTACTCCCACCTGTCTATATCTCAACCACTGTGAGTGATGGGGACAGCTTTCTCCATCTCTGCTGTTAATGGGGTCAGGCTGGGGAGAGTGCATAACTAGCCTACTTCCTTTCTGCTTTGCTTAAAGAACAAATCTCAGGACTTTTTTAAAAAATTCTAATTCACAGAACTCTTTGAGCAGCACACACATACTTTGTCCTCAGGAGAAAGCAGGAAGAACTTAGAAATGACTGCCAGTCGTTTCTTCTACCATTTCTTTCAGATCCATCAACGTTTCTTTCTTTAATTCTTTTCTGGCTTGGGACTGAATCAATCACTCTATCACCAAATAGTAAAACTACTTTTGTTGTTACATTCTTAGTCTGGGGTTTACATTTTAAAGTCTAACTTATACTAGTAATGTAGTCCCTAGTTGGTTTAGAATAACATCTTGTGATACAATCTAAAGAAACTATTGTTGTGATTAGTGTAGAGGGAAGTTGCTGGGAAACTTCACAACAAGAATGTCAACATTCCTTTCCCCACCCTCTCTGAAGATCCAAAAACATTGCAGTTAGTTTATAGGACATACTGTTCCATGCAATGGCACACTTAAGACTCATTTCATTTTTTCAACATCTTTTTTTCTAGACTCTTAAGGTATCATGGAGTTCTTTTACTGAACTGAAAACAAAAACAACAAAAAATGCACTTTAGTTTTCTTTCTCTGTCCTCTCTAGAAGAGCAGTTGCAGATCAGAGACTATGGGTGAACTTGGAAAGGAAGAAAATCACAAGTTCTTTTTGTTTTTTTTTTTCCAGTCAGAAATAGTAGAAGTTTATTAGTAGTATTTTTTTTTCCTTTTTAAATTTTTAAAAATTTATTAATTTATTTTTTCTCATATTTTTATTAGATTCTTGGTATTTGCATTTGAGATGTTATCCCTCCCCTCACCCACCCTGCTCAAATCCCCCCCCCCATTTGCCTTCACAAAAGTGCACTCCCTCCTAATCATTCTGTCCACCCCATTGCCTTGTCATTCTCCTACATTGGGAAAACATACCCTCCCTTGACCAAAAGCCTCTTCTCACATTGATGCCAGACACTGCTATCTTCAGCTACACATGTTATATGTTGGAGCATCTCTGGGGTATATGCCCAGGAGTGGAATAACTGGGTTTTCAGGTAGTCCTATGTCCAATTTTCTGAGAAACTGCCAGACTGATTTCCAGAGTGGTTGTACCATCTTACAACCCCACCAACAGTGGAGGAGTGTTCCTCTTTTTCCACATCCTCGCAGCATCTGTTGTCACCTGAGTTTTTGATCTTAGCCAATCTGACTGGTGTGAGATGGAATCTCAGGGTTGTTTTGATTTGCATTTCCCTGATGACTAGGGATGTTGAACATTTCTTTGGATGTTTCTCAGCCATCCAATAATCCTCAGTAGAGAATTCTTTATTTAGCTCTATACCTCATTTTAAATATGATTACTTGATTCTCTGGAGTCTAGCTTCTTGAGTTCTTTGTAAATATTGGATACTAGCCCTCTATCAGATGTGGGGTTGGTAAAGATCGTTTCCCAATCTGTTGGCTGATGTTTTGTCTTCTTGACATTATCCTCAGCCTCACAGAAACTTTGCAATTTTCTGAGGTCTCATTTGTTGATTCTTAATCTTAGAATATAAGCCATTGGTGTTCTGTTCAGAAAATTTTCCCGTGTGCCTATGTGTCTAAGCTCTTTCTCACTCTCTCTTCTACTAGTTTCAGTGTACCTGGTTTTATGTGGAGGTCTTTGATACACTTGGACTTGAACTTTGTACAAGGAGATAAGAAAGGATTGATTTGCATTCTTCTGACTGCCAGTTGAACCAATTTGTTGAAGAGGCTGTCTTTTTTCACTGAATGTTTTTATCTGCTTTGTCAAAGATCAAGTGACCATAGGTGTGTGGGTGCATTTCTGGCTCTTTGGTTCTGTTCAATTTTTCTGGAAGATTTTTTATTGTTGAGAATAGATTTCACTATTCTAGGTTCTTTGTTATTCCAGATGAATTTACAAATTGCTCTTTCCAAGTCTATGAAGAATTGAGTTGGAATTTTGATGGGGATTGCATTGAATCTGTAGATTGCTTTTGGCAAGATGACCATTTTTACAATGTTGATTCTTCTAATTCATGACCATGAGAGATCTTTACAACTTCTGAGATCTTCAATTTCCTTCTTCAGAGTCTTGAAGTTCTTGTCATACACATCCTTTATTTGCTTGGTTAGGGCCACCCCAAGGTATTTTATAGTCTTTGTGACTATTGTGAAGGGTGTCGATTCTCTAATTTCTTTTTCAGTCTGTTTATCCTTTGAGTAGAGGAAGGAGGTTGATTTGTTTGAGCAAATAGTGATATTTTGACTTTTTTCTTTCTAAAGTGTATCCCTTTGACTTCTTTTTGTTGAATAATTGCTCTGGCCAGGACTTTCAGTACTTACTATATTAAATAGGTAGGGTGAGAGTGGGCAGACTTGTCTAGTCCCTGATTTTAATGGGATTGCTTCAAGTTTCTCTCCATTTAGTTTAATGTTGGATACTGGTTTGCTGTATATTGCTTTTATTATATTTAGGTATGGGCCTGAGATTCCTGCTCTTTCTAAGACTTTTATCACGAACGGATGTTTAATTTTGTCAAATGCTTTCTCGGCATCTAGTGAGATGATCGTGTGTTTTTTTTTTCTTGAGTTTGTTTATTTGGTGGATTACATTGATGAATTTCCATATATCGAATCATCCCTTCATCCCTGAGATGAAGCCTACTTTATCATGGTGGATGATTGTTTTAATGTGTTCTTGGATTCAATTTGCAAGTATTTTATTGAGTATTTTTGCAGAAATGTTCATGAGGGAAATTGGTCTGAAGTTCTCTTTCTTTGTAGGGTCTTTGCGTGGTTTAAGTATGAGCATAATTGTGGCTTCCCTCTGACTCTATTTTGTTGAATAGTTTGGAGAGTATTGGTATTAGATCTTCTATAAAGTCTGATGGAATTCTGCACTAAGCCCATCAGGTCCTGGGAGTTTTTAGTTGGGAGTCTTTTGATGACTGCTTCTATTTCTTTAGGTGTTATGGGACTGTTTAGGTGGTTTATCTAATCCTGATTTAACTTTGGTATCTGGTATCTGTCTAGAAATTTATCCATTTCCTCCAGATTTCCCATCTTTGTTGAGTATAGGCTTTTGTAGTAGAATCTGATGATTTCTTGAATTTTCTCAGTTTCTGTTGTTATGTCTCCACTTTCATTTCTGATTTTGTTAATTTGGATAGTCTTTCTATGCCCTCTAGTTAATCTGGCTAAGGGTTTATTGATCTTGTTGATTTTCTCAAAGAACAAGCTCCTGGTTTTGTTTATTGTTTGTATAGTTCTGTTTGTATCTATTTGGTTTATTTCTGGTCTGAGTTTGATTATTTCCTGCCATCTACTCCTCTTGGGTGTATCTGCTTCTTTTTGTTCTAGAGCTTCCAGCTGTGCTGTCAAGCTGCCAGTGTATGCTTTCTCCAGTTTCTTTTTGGAGGCACTCAGAACTATTAATTTTCCTCTTAGCACTGCTTTCATTGCACCCCATAAGTTTGGGTATGTTGTGTCTTCATTTTCATTAAATTCTAAAAAATCTTTAATTTCTTACTTTATTCTTTTCTTGACCATGTTATCATTGAGTAGAACATTGTTCAGCTCCCACGTGTATGTGGGCTTTTTGAAGTTTTTGTTGTTATTAATGACCACCAGCCTTAGTCCATGGTGATCTGATAGGATGGGTGAGAGTATTTCAAACTTTTTATACCTGTTGAGGCCTGCTGTGTGACTGATTATATGGTCATTTTTGGAGAAGGTGCCATGAGGTGCTGAGAAAAAACTATATATTTTTTCAGATGAAATGTCTTGTAGATGTCTGTTAATTCTAATTGGTTCATAACCTCTGCTAGTTTTGCTATGTTTCTGTTCAATTTCTGCTTCCATGATATGTCCATTGATGAGAGTACAGTATTAAAGTCTCCCACTATTATTGGATGCTGTGCAATATATTCTTTGAACTTTAGTCGGATTTCTTTTATGAATGTGGGTGCCCTTGTATTTGGAGCATAGATGTTCAAGATTAAGAGTTCATCTTGATAGTTTTTTTCCTTGATGTGTAAAAATTGTCCTTCCTTTTTTTGTTAACTTTTGGTTGTAAATTTATTTTATTCGATATTAGAATAGCTACTCCAGCTTGTTTCCTGGGACCATTTGCTTGGAAGGTTTTTTCCCAGCCTTTTATTCTGAGGTAGTGTGTATCTTTGTCTCTGAGATGAGTTTCCTGTATGCAGCAAAATGCTGGATTCTGTTCACGTATCCAGTCTGATAGTTTATGTCTTTTTATTGGGAAATTGAGTTCATTAATGTTAAGAGATATCAAGGAACAGTGATTGTTTTTTCCTGTTATTTTTATTGTTAGAGGTAGAATTATGTTTGTGTGCTTTTCTTCTTTTGTTTTTTCTTGCATAATTTTTTTTTGCATATCCTTTATGTCGTTTCCCTCCTTGTGTTAGATTTTTTTCCATCTATTGTCCTTTGTAGGGCTTGGATTTGTGGACAGATATTGTATAAATTTGCTTTTGTCCTGGAATATCTTGGTTTCTCCATCTATGGTAATTGAGAGTTTTGCTGAGTATAGTAACCTGGGCTGGCATTTGTGTTATCTTAGCATCTATGTTATGTCTGTCCAGGATCTTCTAGCTTTCATAGTTTCTTTTAAGAAAGTGTAACTTTGATTGGTTTGCCTTTATATGTTATTTGTCCTTTTTCCATTACAGCTTTTAAGATTCTTTCTTTGTTTTGAACATTCGGTGTTTTGACTATTATGTGTCCAGAGGAGTTTGGTCCAATCTATTTGGAGTTCTGTAGGCATCTTGTACGTTCATGGTCATCCTGTTCTTAATGGTAGGAAAGTTTTCTTCTATGATTTTGTTGAAGATATTTACTGAACCTTTTAGATGAAAGTCTTCACTCTCTTCTATACCTATTATTTTTGTGTTGGTCTTCTCCATGTGTCCTGGATCTACTGGACATTTTGGGTTAGGAACCTTTTAGTTTTTGCATCTTCTCTGACTGTTTTTTCTGTGTTTGCTATGTTGTCTTCTGCCTCTTCCATCTCTGGTAGTCTGTTGGTGATGTTTGCATCTATGACTCCTGATTTCTTTCTTAGGTTTTTTTATCTCTAGGGTTCTCTCTTTTTGTAATTTATTGTTTCTATTTCTGGTTTCAATTTCTTTACCTGTTTGGTTGTGTTTTCCTGTAGTTCTTTGAGTGATTTTTGTGTTTCTACTTTTAGCGCTCCTATTTGTTTTTGTGTGTTCACCAGTAATTGTTTCAGGGAGTTGTCCACATGCTTCTCAAAGATTTCTATCCACAGCATGAAGTATGATTTTAAGTCTTAGTGTTATTTTTCTGGCCTGTTTGGTGGCTGTGGTGGGAGAGGTGGGTTCTCATGTGCCAGGTTGTCTTATTTTCCCTTGCCTAGGTTATTTCACTTTCCTCTTGTCATCTTGTTATCTGTGATTATAGGTGATCTTGTCTCTGACTGAAGCCCGTCTCTCCTGTGGGCCTGAGGGCCTATGGGCTCAGGAAGGAGATTACCTCTGGGTGTTTGGCTCTTGCGGTGAGGCAGTGAGTTCTGATGACAGTAACTTTGTTCTGTCTCTGTGGGCTCAGGTGGGAGAGTGCTTGAGAGACTCTTCTGGGAACTCAACTTTCTGGGGGCAGGGCCTAAGTCCTGATGGTGGTCATCTGGCCCTCTCTCTGGGCCATAAAGGTCCTGATCCCAGCATGCACCATGCTATCTGTCCTCTGAGAGCTCGAGGTGTTCCCTCCCAGGACAGTGGGGAGGGTGTGTGGCAGGCTTCCCCTTGGCTCATGTGGAGGAGCACTTGCAAGGCTGTTCTGGGGGCTCAGCTGTCTGCAAGAGAATCTTGACTCTTGATGGAGGTCACCCAGCCCTCTTGCTGGGCCAGAAAGGACCCCATCCCAGAGTTTACCATCCTATCTGCTCTCTGAGAGCTCTAGGCGTGCTTTCCCTTGACAGCTAGAACAAAAACACAAGTTCTATTTTCTAGGCTTTTTACATACATAACTCTCCCATTTACCCCTGGGCTGTCATTGTCTTCCAGCTAGCTTTCTTATTCATACTCATAACCCACCTCAAGCATTGTTTCACATACAGTCTGTAGAAGTACACATACAACTGTAGATACCACAGTTGGGAATAGTTTAACCACTGTACATAAGAATACATTCAAAGCTGAACCTAAGTACTGGCTCTTTCTTTTCTTATCATCAGTTGGCTTTCCTGAGTAGGCGAGAGTTTCTGTGTTCACAGTAACTGTGCTTCATCTCGTGACCCTCCGCGGAAAGAGAGCTGAGTACCGTACACCAGACTATCGTTTTTGTTTTGTTGTTCTTTTATTTGGTTTTTTTGATTTGTAGTCAAAGTTGGCCATACCTCACCTAAAGTTCATACTGGCCTCAAATGTATGAATATCATCCTACACCAGCCTATTATGGGTTAGTATAACAAGCATGGACCATTGCTTTTGGCTCTCAGGGCATCTTTTCCAGAGAGAGAGGTACATTGATTCCTACAGGATGAGAGCTCCTGGTGTTCCTGTGGATTCTCTTCGCAGCTATAAAACAGAAAAATCCCTAACCCCAGACTGCATTGTGATAGTTTTCTAAAGGAGTAGGGCCATTAGAATACACACACACACACACACACACACACACACACACACAAGCACACACACTCAGATGCACATAAATACATGTAAGGGCCAATTATTTTTACTTATTACATTTTGTTTGAGAAACTTATAAGTAAATGCAATGTATTTTGGTCAAAAGCCACTCCCAATCCTCCTCTCCAATTCCTCCTCATCTCCCCAACCACTTTCCTCTCCCCTCCTAAGATGTTTGTCTGCCTTTCTGTCTCCCTGTCAAAAAGCCCACTGAGTTAAAGTTTATGTAATGCTCTGTGTGTGTGTGTGTGTGTGTGTGTGTGTGTGTGTATGTGTGTGTGTGTGTATGTGTGTGTGTGTGTGTGTGTGTGTGTGTGTGTGTGTAGAGTCATCAACTGAAGCATGGATAGCCATTTGCATGTTACATCCTGAAGAAAACGTACCCTCTCCACACTCACACTCCAGAAGTCATCAGTCGGCAATAGCTCTCAGCTCAAGTGTCCATGCTGGGATTTGGCTGGCTTGATCCTGTGAATACATGCAGTCATGAACATTGTAGTTTATGTGTTTAGTAGTTTTGTCATGTCCAGTAAATAATGTTTTGGTGCAGGCATCTACTATCTTGGGCTCTTACAATCTTTCTGATCCTTGTTCTGCAATGATCCCTTAACCTTGCAGGGAGGAGGTATGCTATAGATGCCCATTTAAGGCTGAGGAGCCAATTGTCTCATATTCTCTGCATGTTTCCCAGTTGTGGATCTCTGTAGTAATAACCACCTATGATGAAACAAAGCTTCTCTCCTGAAACCCGAGAAATGAACTCATTTATGGGTATAAAGGTAATAACTTGGGGGCAGTTTATTACTATGTTCATTTAACAGAATAATATTAATATGTTTTCTCCCAAAGCCTATGACCTAACCAGTAAGAAGCTTTGGGTACAGTTAACAATACCAAGCATGGGTCCCATAAGTGGAGTAGGTGTTAAATCCAATTGGAAATGATTGGCTATTCCCATAGCATTTATGCATAGTACACATGTGGGCCTATTCCTCCATGCCAGTCACTATTACAGCTCATGAGGTTCTCAATAGGGTAACACTGATGATTACTTTTCTACCCTAATAGCATGAACAGAACTTCCCAGAACGTTGAAATCCAGTCAGTAGGGACAAAGCTTCCAGGTTGGTACTCTCTAGATTTCTCCATGTCACATGACTCAACTATGTACTAGCTTCAGCAACGGGGTCTCA
Organism: Micromys minutus; assembly: GCF_963924665.1. Lineage (NCBI taxonomy): Eukaryota > Metazoa > Chordata > Mammalia > Rodentia > Muridae > Micromys > Micromys minutus. The sequence goes on along the minus strand of NC_137955.1, from coordinate 8,916,625 downwards.
CTGTCAAGTTCTGGAGGGTATCCAAGAGCAATGGTAATAGTCTGTAATGTTTTGGGTGGGGCCTATGAGATTCCAAGGACCAACAATTCAAAAAGAGGTTACCCATACCTGATATTGAGCTTTTTTACTATTAAGTTGTCTGTTAACATCATTGCTTCCCATTCTGTAGGGTAGCACCATTTAGACTTCATATGTATAGTGTATGTATGTGTTCATGTATGTGTGTATGTGTATAGTATATATGTTCGTGTTCATATACACATGTACATAGATATACATAAATGTACACAGATATACATACATACATGTACATGTATATGCATTTTATAGGGAGCTTTTATCATAGCAGGTTTCTATTATGGCCTTCTCAAAGGACTTCAGTGGTAGTTATTCTTTCCAATAGTTCCTAGAATCCATATGTAAGCTTAAGAGGGGACTTCTTAGATCACTCTACACAACTGAACCCTGGATCATCCCATATTGGTCATCTGCAAGCTGGGAAGCTGAAAAACCTATTGCTACTCTAAGAAGCTAGATTCCTCAAAACAAAAGGGAGAGATAAGAAAACCTCATCTAAGACTGAAGTACTAGAGGCCTCTGAAGCGATTACTGGTGTAAGTCCACTTTCAAAGACTGAGCAAGTTGGAGCCTGATATTCATTCACCACAGCAACAGCAAAAGATACATTCGTTCAATAAGATGTAAGCATATGTGAGAGTCTCCTCTACCTTCCTTTACATTCCTTCTAAGTCATCTGTCTATTAGCCAGGGTTTCCCAGATTCAAGTTTGGTCTTCCCAACTCTATTTACTGATACATATTAACAATGTTTCTATATATCTAGCTAAACTTAGAAGTATGCTTGACTAGTTTTTAAATATTAACAATGTTTCTGTACAAATGTCTATACTCAGTATGCTTGACTAGTTTTCTATGTCTCTCAATCCAGTCATGTTGAAAACCAGGATTAATCATCACAAAAGTCCTTGTCCTCATGTCTTATCTTCAAGGTAGAATCCCTGGCATTTGCTTCAGGTAGTTTCTCTTTACCCTCAATCCCCACCAAAAACTTCTCAACACCAATGGAAGTTTGCAACAGGCCAGTTGTGCAGTGAGCAATGAGTGGACAAACCTGCCTGGACTATAATCTCCCAGCTTATTGCTTTTGGAAAACACTCATGGCATCCCCTCTCCAGTGGCTGAGAATGAACGGCTGAGTGTGGGGTGGAGCTGGAGACACATTCATCTGCCTTAAATGTGTAGAGAAGCAGGGGCAGGGAGAAGAGTGTGTTCTTGGAGGGGACATGGGTCAGGGTGACCATTGGCCATCGGGACTGGAAACAACCTTTAAAGGTCTGATTTAAGCAGCGGAGGGATGGGGCAGTGAAAGTGTTGTGTGGTTGTTTTTATTGCTTTGTGATGGGGAACCAACCACTGTTCTCACTCTCTCCTCCACCCATCAGACAAGCCCAGAGGGATGTTTCACAAGACTTCTCCTGTAAGGACTGGAAGTGTGCACCCAGAAAGCTGAAAGCAGAGACAGAGGCTAGGGAGGACAAGAGAAGGAGAAAGCTTGGGCAAATGCTTTGCCTCTGTGCTGTCATTCTGCTGCTAGTCACAGGAGACGCACAGTCAAGCAAATTCTGTCATTAGTTCCTGTCTCTGTTTCAGAAATCAGTACCAGGCGGTTCTTCTTTTGCATCCTCTACACCACAGGCATGTCTGTCAATGGTGCTCTGTGCTCCCTGAGAGGGGTCCTCAGAGGGTCTCCTCTAGAACTTAGGAAGGGCTGGGAAGACAGTTCTGCTGTCTTGTCTGCAATTTTATTTTAAGTACACTTTCAAACAGTTTGAAAAGGTGTCTGACTGGTTGTGCATGATCCACTATATAACCATTGCCTTCAGTAGGAATCAAGTTGTGTGTTCTGAAGCATGAAGCTGTTGCTTAAGGAGATGACAGGGTGGCAGAACCAGCCAAGGATGAAAGACTTCTGATGACCAGGGGTCTGTGGGATGTGATTCAAGGCCCCCTGTACTTTACTCTGTGGAAATAATGTGCCCAGCTTCCTGAATGTGGCTCATCCATTAGCATGGATGAAATAATAGTAACAATAAACTCATGTGTTGAAATTCAAACAAAATGCTCTTTTGCATTTTTTTTTGGCCCCTGCTGAGTCAAGCTCCAACTGGAACTGCCAAGGTGAATCTAGGGGAAAAACCCTCATTACCATTGTCTTGCACTGTTCCCTTGAGTGGTGCATGGTAAAGAGTCTATTGAGGAAAAGTATTTGGTATCAGAGTCTATGGAGGGATAAGAGGGAGCGTATAAAGGCTATCGTGTTATCGAAGCCCTGGACTGTTCTTAGCCAGCCCCATAAACTACTGATGGACAGATGTACGGGGGATCGCTGAAAGGTATTCTCAGTGGTTGACAGTGAGGAGTGAGGCAACATTCTTTATCTACAAGTAATTTGGAAGGACAACAGTGGGGAAGAATAAAAGCAGAGGTAGATAGATCATGTTCAAATGCTGACCGGCTAATGTTAAGAAATGCTAGTCCAGGAAACCTGTATATTATCTGTAGTTACATTAATTTAAATCTCAAAAATCACCTCTAGTTTACTACAAAACAAAACAAAACAAAACAAGAACTGAGGTCACAAGATTCCGTGAGCCTAACCAGACCACAGAATGGTGGATCTAGAACATGGGTCTATACCTCCCACCTGCAGATACAGCTTTTGGGTAACATCTTGCAAGCCACATAGAATTGTATACTACACATGGGGGAACTTTACATGTATTTCTAGAGATGAACTAGGCTGTCAGGGGGCTACCAGATGAAATTCAAACTACGGCAACTGAAGTCTAGGTATGCCACAAGCTCACAAAGAGGTTGGGGCAAGAGGAGCTCACTAGGTAACTTTGAAAATGGTGTTTTGACTAAATACTGTTAAGACCAAAGACGAAAACAAAGCAGAGAGATACTGAATTGCAGATGGTAGGTTTCTTTCCCACAAAGATGTTAAGCTAGTAATCCCACAGCTAGTCAACGTGTCAGCTACAGGTGAACAAACAGCTTGGTAAATTCTAGTCAATGGCAAACAGGTACTCCAAGTCAGAGAAGGAAGTCAGGAAGGAAAGAGGACAGCCAGAGGGAACCCTGGAGTAGAGTCAGATATGTCAACACAGGTGTATACACATGTACATACATTCATACAGACACATGCATATAGACATGTATGTATGTGTATATAAAATATGTGGAGAGTATGCATACACACATTGCATACTAGAGGTAGTACTGAGCAACAAGTGAATTCGGCACCTTAATCTTGGTTTCTTTGCCATTGTCCTGTAGAATGAACCAAGGACTTTGAAGAATTAGTTGATCATGGGCTTAGAAAAGGAAAATACTAGGCATGCCTGGAACATCTGATAATAACAGAAATTAAGTTGGAAGGATGAAACAGGGGAAGAGACAGGAAAGGAGGGAACAAAAATGAGACCTGAATGTCAAATAAGACTCAACACAAAGTCTCAAAGACTTCCTAGGAGCCAAATCTGCAACAATTGGAACAACAGCGCTCTCTCTAAAAGAACATCATAACATAAAGCATTAAATAATTATTCCTACGTTGTAAGGTAAATTGATAAACCGCTCTAAAGTCCCCCACAGGTATGCATGCCTCCTCAATTGTTTGGGGTTCCTGAATGAAAGACACACACACACACACACACACACAGCCTTACTTTTAATATGTCTTAACAGCACAATGGCTGGGCCACTTACTAACTTCACCTGGCTAACACACACTCCCCTCCAGTATTCCTGAGTTAATGCTTTACTACGTCTATATTTCATCTTTGGTGCCCTGGACCCTGCTGGGCAGCCCTCCTGCGGCCATTTCGGCTGTCTCTCCCTCCTGCACCATTCTGACATGGTGCATCTCCTATGCCCTCATCATGTCAGAATTCCCTCTTCCTCTTTCCTTGGCCTGTTCCCCGGAATGCTTAAAATCTTGCCTCTGTCTCCCTGCTCAGCCATAGGTTACCAATAACTTTATTGGCCAGCCAAAATCCAACAGGGAACAGGCTTCCTTTAGTACTATGTGTGGGGTGCTGCAAACAGGTTTTTGGGTAACATAATTAACATGAGAACACAGCCAATACACCAAGTCTTTATTGAAGCAAATGACTGATAAACAAGTGGAAGACAAGGAACAAATCTGACAGAACAGTAATATACATAGATCAACGCACCCTTATGTGGTGGGGCTTATCTTATAACAACACATCGTGGAAGAAAGGGATCTGGGAAATGTAGTTCTTAGCAGCAGTGATGAGTTTTGATGAACAGAAAGTTCTTTGGAATGAGGTATGAGCTGGCAAATCTCATAACTCTCATAGGCTTAACATCAGACAAACATGAATCTAGAGACATTTGACAAAGTCGCTAACACATAGAAAGGTTATGAAAAACAGGACAAGAATGAGAGACTGTCACAGTTTCTCCTTGGAGGAGACCAAGGAGTCATAATGACTAAATGTGCTTTCCTGGACTGGAACAGAACAAGACAGTAGGTGACACTGGTGACATCAAGTAAGAGTGCACTTAAGTTGTGTAGTTTACAACGTTCACTTCCGTGTTTTGACTAGTGTGCTGTGATTACATAGACATTAATGTTCAGGAAAACTGGGTGAAGACTGTATACAAACATTTTGTTCGAACTTCGCAATTTTTCTGTAAAGCTATATCGAAAGTTAAAAAAATAACTGAGAGGCCAAAGCACAGAGAGAACTGGATAACCCTGAAGATTAAATAAGCAGAGAATCGTGGAAAGTTGCATGAGAGACTTGCATTCCTCAAAGGACTTTACTCCACGGGACAGTTGTGTGGACCAGCTAGATCATGGATATTTTCCATAGAGAGAGACAGAGTCTGTGGGTGTGGGGTTATCAGAGACCACCATCAGAAGTTTGGAGTTTGGGGAGATTGCAAATCCATCCATTAAGGAGTAAATATTCTTAAATTGGGGAGGATTTTAAAATGGGTTGATTATGCTTACTTTTTATTTATATCTTCTTCTCTACTCTAATGCTTCTTCTAATACTTTATCTCTTCTACTTCTCTTTGCTATTACAGAAATTGAGTCTCTTGTTTATTGAAAAATATATGCTTGCAATTCATGCCATTAGGATAGAAAAGGCTAGGAACTTTCTCATTCCTTTCCTAAGTGTGGTACTTACTCATGACTTCCTTTGAAGCACATGCAGGTGATAGCCTAAAAGACAATGCAGGATATCTTCTAGATTGATAGACTGTCATTGTTTAGTTTCCTTTTTGTGTTAAGCACAGCTCTTGCCAGTCTCGATTTTTTGTGCTCCCTGTGTGAGACAGTGTGAGCACAGCAGGTACCACAGGCTGAATTCCCTAGGAAACAGACTAGGAGTCTCTCAGCTTTGTTTCCAGTTTCTAGGCATGTGCTCTTGGGATTACCCTGGGTGAGGAGAAAAGCATACATCAGTTTAAGAAGTCAAACTGTATCACAGCTGCAACCGAGACCTCAGACTCCTGCAGGCCATGCTGGAGCTGAGATAGCTCTGTACAAATAGGTTAAGGAGACATAATTGGGTTTCACACCACAACTACTTAGTGGATCCATGCTGGGCAGAAAGTAAACTTAATCAAGAAGCTCTGTTAAACAGATGAACGCTAGTGGGGCAGGATTGAGGTACATGTTGCCAACAACCAAAGACAGGGAGCTAAAAAGATGGACCCTACATCCCTACCATTGCATCCGTTTTTAATCCTTCCCATTGCTCAGGCTTCAACTGCTTTCTTTCTTGAAGAAAAACTTCTATTGCTTTGATCTGAGTGTTACAAAGTAACAAAACTCTTTACGCATTTTCATAATCCTTTGTTTGGACTGGCCCTTTTCCCCTGCACTTCCCACTTCTCCTTGCCCGATTCCAGTCCCCGGTATCCCTCCAGCATGTCACTTGTGTTCTTTTACCCTATCCACCCCTTCCTTAAAACTTCTTTTATTTCTTTTGGCACCCTTTCCATTATCCTGGGCTCCATTCATGTGTTGCTATATTCATTTATACACTGCTGCCCCTCTTTTGTAAGAAAGGAATTTCATAGCCTAATGAGCAGTCCTGTGTTTGTAAATCAGGTACTGTAACACAAACACATCCCCAGAAAGCATTCCAGTTTTAATAAAGATGAATACTTGTCTCTTTCAGAATACAAGGGGAGCAACATAATCACCTGTGACACATAGCTGGTTGGTCTCTTCATGGAAGAGAATTGGAGATTTATCACACTATCCTTGAGTGCTATAACCTGCCCTGCAAGCAATAGCATACTATTCCATGTCATTACAAGTGTCTTTCCACAACATGATTTTTTTCTTTCTTTGTGCTTGTACTATTTTGTTATACACTTAGTGTGCATACATGCGGGTGCGCGCAAATTTTCAAATTTCTTAACAAATTTAGAAAAATTGCCTTCTAATACTGCTTTACTTCTGCCTTAACCTCTTCACATTCACACTAAGGCAGGTCTGCTGGGATGAATAACTTCACCTTTTGTTCATTTAACTAATCTTTATTTCACCTCCAGTAGAGTCATAGATTCTAGACATAAAGTCCTTAAGGCTTGGTCCCTCCCCCATTTTAATGTGGTTAAAATGTTGTTTCCTTTTCTTCTTGTTAGGTTGTTTCTAGTGAGAAATCTGCTGTCCAGCCTGTCTTTGTTCCTCTGTGGTTTTTTTTTTTTTTTTTCACTGTCTGCTTTGAAATTTCTCTCCTTTATCTTTCTAGAAGTCGGTATCTTTAAACAGGACATGGTGCGTCCTCGGCTCTGCAAGGTTCTGGATATCCTTGCATTTCCCAGGAGTGCTCATCTGTGCTGACTTCTCGGGACAGAGCCAGGTATCTCAGCTCCATGAAGGAGATTGGCACACAGTTGAGGACAGTTCCCACTGCTGGTGTGGTGACATGGGGAAGAGCACAGTCTAGAAAGACAAACCAGAGCTAAGAAGAGGCAACTTAACAACAGAAGTTATGCCTGGGTGGGGGGGGCAGTGTATTTGTGTGTGTGTTGATAATAATACAAGGGGTCACAAGAAACAATGATAGAACAATTTATTCTGCTATCCCAGGGCTCCTGCAGAGGACATAGGTACTTATTATGCAGAAAATTATTATGTCTCCCTGAGTAATTGTTTTAAATTTTAAAAATTTTTCCATCAAAATAAAATTAATTAATTAAAAATTTTATTAATCACTAGTTTCAACCAACCTGATTACAATGTGCCCTGGAGAATTTCTATCTGTGTATTGTTGTTGTTGCTGTTAGTTTGCTTGAAGTTTGTTGAGATTCGTGTATCTGTGGTCTTGTACATTCATTAATTTGTAAGTTTTATTGGCGATTATTCGTTGCAAATTGTTTCCATAGACCTTTCTTACTCCAATGGGGTTGACAGTGTACAATGGAGTCTTCACGTCTGCCACTGTAGAGGCATCATTTGTGTCTCTGTATCTTCGACTTCTCTGTTGGCACAGTCAGTCTTCAGTCTGACATCTGCTAGGTCCTGTCTCCATTTGTTCTTGCTGCTCTGCCATCACCAGCCTTTAGACCTTGATATCCAATATCTTTAAAAATCATCATATTTTTTTCAGATCCGACAGCAAGTCTCGTCCTTGTTAAAATATTTCTTAGCAATGAGTTGAAATTCCATCTGAATTCCTTTTAAAACTCCAGTCTTGTATAAATTTTGTGGAAAATGATTAAATTCTTAGAACCTCAAGACAGATATTTATGGTTACCCACAGTAATTAGATATGACCATATTCCCCTGCTACATAGCCCCAGTGTTGTTAGAATAAGAATGTCCTGAGCCTCTGGAATACAATGGTTTCCTCCAAGCTATTGGAAAAGTCAGTGCTATCAAGGTACAGACATGTAACACACTGTGTCTGGGAACTTGGAGAAGATAGATTCTCCCAGATAAAGCAAAGAGCTGGAGATGGGGCCAGGCTTTGTGTTGTTACTCTTGCCCCTCCCCCATCTTCTACATTCCACTTGATTTGTCATTGTCTATCTTCACTATGGCATCTTCTGGGTCCCATCTTATTTTCTCTTGCTACTCAGAAATCATCAGACTTTACTTCTTGATGCCCAATATCTTTAAAAATCATTGCTTCAACTATTTCTTCTGAGTTATCATATTTAAGAGAGAATTTGATGCCTACATCTGTATCAAAAAGTTTGCAACTCTCTGGTAACAATCATGAATAATGTCTAATGCATAATACAAGCAAGAAAAATTATAAGCTGATTTTTATTTGAGGTTCACCCTCTTTTCAAAAATTGTATGATATATATATATCTCCAGTATTTAACCCAGTGCTTTTCAGTGACTCATAGTGAAATATAATCTTCCCAATATGGTTTCTTTCATGGCTCCTTTTCTTCTTCTTTTTAAAATTCATTCATTCATTCATTCATTCATTCATTCATTCATTCATTGTGTTTGTTTGGCTGTTTTGTCTGCACACCAGAAGAGGGCATGGGAACTCATGGAACTAAGTTATTGACAGTGTGAGCCACTATGTTGGCTCTGGGAAGTGAACTCAGAACCCCTGGAATGACAGCCAGTACTCTTAACCACATGCATTTTCTTAAGTTTGCCTGTTTTCATTCTTCTAGAGTAGCAAAGATAATGTTCTGAATGTGAGAGTTACCATCAGAGCAAGTAGAATCACAAATTGCTTATGCCATGGTTTTTCAAAGGAATGTCACTATCTACCCATGGTTGCAGGCAGAGAAACCTAGATGTTTCCCTCTTACTGATAGTGGTCATTAACCGACCTGGGCTATGATAAAGATGTTCTCTTCGAGAACCTGATGTCAGTGTCCTCAGAAGGAGAGCGCTTCATTGTTCTTAAGCAGAAAACTAACTTCCTGTGGCTGTGATCCACAGGGGAAAAGAGCTCTAGCCAAACCTACTTGAAATAATATTTATTAATATAGTTCCATTATAAATAATACATACTATTAATATGACTTTAAATAATTTATAATGTTATATTTACACAATAAATAATACATAAATATGTAATCATTTCATGAAGTCATCCAAAATTAGTAATCAGGAAGGAAACTTAACCTATTAACATTCTATGGGATGGGATGCCTTACAAGGGGCTCAGGGTATAAACACTATTAGCTTGTGTTATCTCTGTCGAAAGAAATACCAGCCTTCTATAAAGTATCTGATTTATATACCATATGACTGTAGAAAGTAGTTAGAAACAGACATTCCTGTGCATAGTCAGCAAAAAGTTTCTATTGGCTTATCCTGGTGCACTGATTTTTTTTTTAAACGTCTCTAATCCATCAGTAATTGAAGGACTACAGAAGAGTTACTTTACTACAAATTAAGCAATGTAAGCCATTGCCGAGGAATTGGCCCTTTGTTTCTCGGGGGATTTGCTCCTACTATTTTATCTAATCTTCCTGGGAGCCCTTTGTGGCAGACATACTTATCCCCATTTTCTAGCTCAGCGATATGAATGGGAGAAGTTAGAGCAAAGTTTCTCAACCTGTGGGTCATGACCCGCTTAGGGGCATTAAACAATCTTCTTATAGGGTTCGCCCAAGACCATCAGAAAAGTCAGGTATTTATAATAGGAATCATAACAGTAACACAATTACAGTTATGAAGTAGCAAGAAAAATAATTTATGGTCAGGGGTCACACAACATGAGGAAATGTGGGGTTATTTTAAAATCTTATTTTCTTTCTTTTTCTTTTTTATTATATTGGATATTCTCTGTATTTACATTTCAAATGTTATCCCCTTTTCCCTCATTCCCCTCCTCTCCCAACCACCCTCTCTCACTTCAGCTCCTTGGCATCTTTCCCCTACACTGGGAAAATGAGCCTTCACTGGAACAAAGGCCTCTCCTCTCATTGATGCCAGACACTGCCATCCTCTGCTGCATGTGCAACTGGAGCCACGGGTCTCTTCGTGTGTGCTCATTGGTTGGTGTTTTAGTCCCTGGGAGCTGTGGAGGGTTTGGATGCTCAATAATGTTGTTCTTCCCATGGGGTTGCAGACCCTTTCAGCTCCTTCAGTCCTTTCTCTAGCTCTTTCATTGGGGTCCCTGTGCTCAGTCCGATGGTTAGCTGAAAACATCCTCACCTGAATCAGTATGGTTCTGGCAGAGCCTCTGAGGAGGAATCCATATCTGGCTCCTGCCAGTAAGCACTTCTTGGCATCAGCAATAATGCTTGTGTTTGGTGGGTGGATATGGGGTGGATCCCCAGGTAAGACAATCTCTGAATGATCTTTTCTTCAATCACTGCTCCTCTATTTTTTCCTGTGTTAAAGGGTCACAGCATTAGGGAGGTTGGAGATCACTTGCTTAGGGACTTACCCAACTCACACATCAGGGACATAGCAGAGACAGTTGCCTGGCTCTTTTGTAAGTGACATTGGCTGTCAGCATCTTGTCTGTCACATCAATACACCTTTTTCTCTATGGATTAAGATATGAATTAAGATTTGAGATATTCCCTAATTCATATTCCACAAGACTGAAGAATCTTCTATGCTCTCAACACTGAGCCAGACCCTTCTGTGGGTGAGATCATTTGTCCTGTGCAATAACCCTCTCGGACATTTTTATCTTCATTGTACAAAGTAGAAAACTGAGGCCCATGAAAAAAAAATAAAGAGGCTTTCCAAGAGCCTCAGTGCAGGGCAAGCTGAGTCCTGGGACTCAGTGAGAATTATCTTACAGGTCTCATCTCGGGTAAAGGGGAGGTTTCGTTTTGGGGTTTGTTTGTTTGCTTCTTACCTCTCAACTCCCACTCATCATCCCCTCAAGTCTTACTGATGAGTCTTGTTTCTACTTCCACATTGTGTGTGTGTGTGTGTGTGTGTGTGTGTTCACATGCTGGGTATATATGATATTCTGTGAGTTTCACTAAGGTGGCTTAGTTGAGAGCATAGGTTAAAGGTTATTTACAGAACCACGAGCACCTTACCAGGATGCATCACTGAAGATGTCTCTCCCTTCCCAAGTAACCATTAACTAACTGTGTACAAGTCCTCAGAGAGAGACAGGACCTTGTGAAGCCCTCCCAAGGGGAGATGTTAGCACCTGGCTCTGGGTGTTCCTCAGGGAGCAAGCCCCTTTAGAGTGCTGTTCTCTGACCAGAATCTAAATGGCTTTCTTCTTTATAACAAAGGCAGTGTTCTAGGAGGGGAGCTTGTTGTCAAGAGATTTGAGGGCAAATTTTCTATTTCCTAAGTTTTCAGTGGGCTGGTGCTGTAAGCAGACTCCAGTGAATCAGTAGCCAGGGCACTCAAGGCTCTTTAATAAACACTCATGTGCCCAAGCTTCCCTGCTCTACTCTCCATAAATAGAGTTGGCTTAACGTCCCTATTCCTCAGAGAATAACATGTGTAGAAATTGTACTTTGAGATCAGTTCTTCGGGGAAAGTACAACCTGCTGAAGAGGTACTGCGAAAGGCTGAAACCATAAATGTTGATCCTACCCAGGAGAGTAAATATAAACTGCCTGCCTCTTGCAGGCTGAATCATAGCTTATCAAGCACACATTAAACCTTTAAGCTTTTTTTCTCTTAAGTAAGAATAAATCTAAGTTGACTATTCTGGCATATGTATTTGTTTTCCCTACACCGTCTATAAACCATGTCCAAGGTGAGTATTTATAAGCCCGAACAAAAACTAGCAAATTTCTGAGAATAACTGACAACTATAACAGTTCATGACAAGACAGTCACAACAAAGGAAATGCTATGCATTAAGTGATTTCCCCTGCAAATCTTTTATATGTACGTCAAGCTGTGTACCAGTGGAGCGAAAGAGAATAAATCAAAGGCAATACCCACATAAGAAAGGGGTTTTAGGCAAATGTTATCCTCTATGTATAAATCAAATAAATAGTGATTGAAAACACCCAAAGGAACAACATAGATTTCTATGGAGTTTTTAGCAATAAAGTTATTTTCGTGAATTGGACCACAGTTAACATTGATGAAACACTTTACAGTTATTTGCTTGTGACATCTTGGGCCATTCCTGGCAAGTAGGTCAATATCGTTAGTTAATTTGTTTTAGCCAAGGTCACTGAAGTAGAGTGTTGTTAAATAACTTTCCCAAGGTCACAAAGCCAGATGTGAGCTGAGTAAGGCCTTTTTCAGAATGTCTGTTCCCATTCTGAGCTAGAGGCTCTACCAGGGTTGCTAGTTGCCAAGAAGGAAGATGGTAATCAGGGTAGGCAACAGAGACAAAGCCTCCTGGTAGTAACTCTAGAAGTGCTGCTGGTTTGCCCTGGTATTAGGCTTTCAGGGGAAATGCAGTTCAGCATGTTAATGCATGTCTACAAGATGCCAGCACACCTCTGTGATAGGGCCTCCAGTATACTGATTAAGGCTCTAAATCCTGAACTCTGGTTCTCCATCCAAGCTGAATACCTAGTCAGTGCCCCAGGACCAATCACATCCAAATGTCTGAGATTACAGCTTAGACAGGAATATTGTTTTTAAAAGGAATAAACGGAGATTTAAATTTTACTACTATGTTGCTAGAGTTGAGACAGTGTGCATGAATATCCTTTTGGAATTCCCGAGAGTTGTTAGGTTGTTCACCATGTAAGAACATCCAATTGAAGAGGCCAAAGCTGAAATCTAGCCCACACATAGTGTGCCACCGACCACTGGCTCTAAAGACGGAGTCATTCTTCTGGTTTCCAGGAAGAAGGTCTTGGCCATTCTGCTCCTTCCATAGGCATTGTTACATCTCCTGTAAGTTCTGTCTTCAGCTTTGCTTTACGCATTCACTAAAAGTAACATTTAGCATCTACATATGCTGCACATGATGTTCATTGACCATACAACAGCATAGTAACCCCTCTTCCTCTACTATTGGGTCTCTCCTTCCCAGTCTATTGATAAGGGCTAGAGATTATGCAGGGAGTTAGTTAAGGGGATATAGGAAGTACTCTGATGGGATGGGAACAGGAAGTTGGGTGGATAGGGGACGTCTCCAAACCTATCCATTCAGTCCCAGGACTCTGAGGGACCTCACCATAAAAATGGTTCAGATGTGGAGACTAGAAGACACTGTGAAGAAGTAAAGGGAGGGGATGACATTCCAGATGGAGTGACCGTTTGTTTATAGTTTCTACTTTTTTACTTAAATAAAGAGGATATGCTTTTGGCTGTCCTCTGAGAGGTTCCATCCAGCAGCTAACTCAGACAGATACAGATACCCACATCCAAATAGTGGATGAAGCCTTGGGACTCATGGAAAAATGGGAGGAAGGATTGCAAGCTCCAACAGGCATAGGGACACCAGAGGAAGACCAAAAGAGCCAACTAACCTGGACCCTTGGGGCTCACAGAGTCTGAATCACCAACCAAAGGGCATACACAGGCTGGACCTAGGCCTGCTGCTCATATGTAACAGATGCTTAGCTTGGTCTCATGTGGGTCCCGAACAACCAGAGTGTGAGCTATCCCAAAGCTGTTCCCTATCTGTGGGATGTGCTCTTCTAGCTGGGCTGTCTTGTCTGGCCTCAGTGGGAGAAAAGGTGCTTAGCCTTGCAGATACTTGAGGTGACAGGGTGGGCCCACCTGCTCAGAAGGGAAGGGGAGGCAGATGGGAGGAGGACGTAGGAGGGAGGAACTAGAAGGGGAACAGTGAGTGGATGTAAAGTGAATAAGTAAAAGTAATAATAATAATTAAAAAATAAAATTTATAAAAAGGTATCATGCTTTGGCCTGCTTCACAGGCTGCTTTAATGAACCAAAGTTCTGAGTCTATTGGAATTGTAATTTGACTTATCAAAGGTCACTTTGTTTAGAGGGTAGAGTACCATGCAAACTGCACATGCCCTTTTCAACCCCACCCATCCCCATCCAAGTCTAACAACTGGTTTTCCTTCTCTTCTTCCTGGGGCAGCCCCCAGCATTCAGTGAGACCAGTGCTTTGTGGAACAAGAGAGTATTTCTCTACTTAGGATTGAAAGGCTTCAATATGAATAAAAGAAGATGGATATTCAGCATCTGAGCAACTTCAACCACTGTATCTCCCAGAGTTGTTGTCTAGAAACTGGTTGCCTTATTTCTAAACATCTACCTGCAGCTGAGTTCCTTAAGGCACAGTTTACGAGTTCTCCCAGAAACATGGCCTCTGCTGGGCAGAGTGGAGCCCTGTTCATATATCTACCACCATGGGTATTACACGTTCTTCAAATTCATCTATCCATGCACCTTGCCATAAAAGTGACTCCCTAAGAATGACGGTTTCTAACCCCAGTACTTTCTGTTCTGCTGATCTGTGGTAGATGATCTACAATGCCTAATGAGTGGCTTCCTCATGTTACAGCCGTTTTCCTAATCTAGAAGGAATTCATTTAGAAATGGTATATTTCAAGATAAGGAATAAATATGGTGCATCTTCTTGTCCTGCAGCCTGCTCACAGGACTCTATTCTACCCGGACTTTGGTAGCATCTACTTCTCGCATGGGAGCCCTGACTGGGCTTCTTGAGGCTGAGTAGTTTGATGAGAACTTGGTCATTCTGCCCTGACTCCCACTTCAGTAAAATCACTGTGAATCAGTCACTTCAATTAAAAAGAGAGGAGAGAAGTTAAAGTCTTTCTTAGTACTTGACAAAATCAAACAATTAACTTGCTAATGAAGGATTTCTATTTTCAACACGTTGAACAGCCTCAGGCAGATACAGATGAAGTTGGTATGGTCCTTGCTTAGTCACAAATACCAATGTGTTTTACCTCTGTTAAGAGGCAGCAGGGAGGGGAGAGTCTTCTCAACAACCTCACAATGGGAAGGGAAGATCTCTACTCTGTGTGGGTTTTTTTTTCTTCTTCTTTCTTTAGGATATTTAGGAAAAGAATTACAGCTACTAACTACCCACTAAAGAGAAATAGCTTAAAGGATTGACCAGAGTCAGAAGACTGTGCCCTGCCGTATACTCTTGAGATGTTCCTAGATCACACAAGTATTCAGCTATTAATTTGCTCCCTCTGGCATAAATCCTGTGGCTATGACAGAGCTGAGCTTGTGAGGATGCCAAATCTACACTTGTGACTTTTTTGTAAACTTCTCAAGCCAAATCTTAAAAACAAAAATTGCATAGCTTTGAGTTTGAAACCTTATATTTCTTCAAGAAGCTTGAAAGAGAGGTCTCTAACACTTAGATAAACCCCATGCCTCTTCTTGTCTTTCTCCCCACTGATTTTCTATACCACCAGCCTCCAGGTAAGCACTAAGCACCAGTTAGTTAGACACTGGCTTTGCTCCCTCTTAACCATTCACTGTAGTTCCTTCACGTGTGAAGAAACCGAGGCCACACCCCTCGCAGGGTTGTTGTAGCCTCCAAGGAGTTCACTCATTAAAACTCCTCTGACCTGGGCTGACTCAGGGGTGCTCAGTCAACACAAGGTAGCCCATGCTGACACACATTGCCTCTCTGGAATTCTGTAGACACTCCTCCTGTCTTATGCCTTTGTCACCATCCTGACTGCCCTCAAGTCCTGAGCCATAATCTCTGTCTCATAGCATCTTCTCTCATTGGACAGTCCATCAATGTTGACAGACTGGCTGGCTGCCCAACAGGCTGAGATGGCATCTTTGCACCAAGGGCAAGTGTCCTCCAATGCCTTTATTTATTGCCTAATGTCAAATGGTGCCACCAGCATGATAAAATTTTCCTGAAATGCATACCAGGATTAATGAGAGTTAAAGAAGTCAAAATTATTGGAGAGTATTAACAATCGTTAGTATCTTATCACCAGTGCCAGGGCATGAGCAATGCCTCAGGTGCAGAAAATTGAGCTTAATCAAATGAATCTAACCAGGCTTCTTCTAACTGTCCTTGGTTTCTATAATGACATTTACATGCATATGGAGGAATTTGCAAGACTGTGATATAGCTTCTGTTACTTTAATCAAAATGACAAAAGGTGGGTTTGTGAGGCAATTTTATGCTTTTCGTGGATTAGAATGAACGGGCTAAAGCATACCCCACTTCATATGAGTATCTGCTTTCTTTTTGGCAAAATGAAGGTTTCTCTTTCCCAAACTACATACACCACTATTCTTTTATTTCCTTTTCTTTTCATTAGGCTTTTTTTTTTTTTACAGACCAGTCAGTAACCCCTCCCAGTCCACTCTCCAGTTCCTCATTCCTTTCCTCCTCCCAGTCTCCAAGAGGATGTCCACACTTCCCACTCCACCCACCCCACCAGGCCATCCTACTCCCTAGGCCTCAAGTCTCTGCATAGATATTTGCTTCTCTCACAGAGGTCAGACCAGGCGGTCCTCTGCTGTATGTGTGCCAAGGGCCTCATGCCAGCTGGTGTATGCTGCCTGGTTGGTGGCTCCCTGTCTGAGCCATCTTGGGGCCCAGGTTAGTTGACACTGCTGGTCTTCCTATGGGGTTGCCTTCCTCCTCAACTTCTTCTAACCTTTCCCTAATTCAACCACAGGGGCCTGGCTTCTGTCTATTTGTTGGGTATCTCTGCATCTGACCCTTTTAGCTGCTTGTTGTACCTCTTGAAGGGCAGCCATGCTAGACTCTCTCTGTAAGCATATTGTCAGGCCTTGGAGCTTCCCCTTGAGATGGATCCCAATTTGGGCCTGTCACCAGACCTTCTTTCCCTCGGTCTCTTTGACATTTTTGTCCCTGCAGTTCTTTAAGACAGGGACAATTCTGGATCAGAGTATTTGACTATGAGGTGGCAACATTTCCCTTTCACTTGATGCCCTGTCTTTCTACTGGAGGTAGGATCTATAAGTTCCCTCTCCCCATTGCAGGGTGTTTTATCTAAGGTCCCTCCCTTTGAGTCCTGAGGGTCTTTTACCTCCCAGGTTTCTAGTACATTCTAAAGAGTCCCCCCCACCTCCTATCTTTCAAGGTTGCATGTTTCTGTTCATTTTGCTGGCCTTCAGGGCTTCACTTCTGTTCCTTCTCCCAAAACCTGATCATATTCTCCTATTTCACTCCCCCTCCCCTCTTCCACCCAGCATACACCACTATTCTTGCCTGTATGATTTGTAAGAAGATGGGGGAGAAATATATTTATGTTCTATCAGGCCTTTGGGCAGCTTTTACCTTAGTAAAATATCAAATGAATACATACATACAAACACATACATCAAAAATATAGTAAATCTAGTTTTATGGGGCTTAGGAAATTATGAAATGGTTTTGAGTTTTCAAACAGCCCACCCATTTGTCAGTTACCCCTGCTTGCCTTAAAAAAAAAATCTCCATCACTATTTCTTTCTAAATACTCCCTCAGTACCATCATTGGGTTATTATGGCCTTGCATTTTTGTTCTTTTGGGATGAAGTCTTTGAGTGTAGCAATGTTACTGAACTCATTTCTGCTTAGGTCTCAAGTTTCCATAGCTGCTCTATTACCAAGTGGCAGTGTACCCCATAGGCACAATAAATAAATAATACAACACTGAAGCTATAACAAATCACAGAAATACATTATTAAAAAATTAAGAAATAAATATCCCCCTCTTACTTAAATAGAGATTGATTTTATCATGTGGAATGCTGAGGAGAACTGCTGTGAGATATATTAAAGCCTGGGGACACACAGAATGCTCTGGAATGGGCACTTTGCTCCCTCCGCTGGAGGGGGGAAGCTCTTTCCCTGAATGGATGTATTTGTGAAATGGAAGTTGCTATTCTCTGTTTGTCCACAAGCCAGGTCTGCTGAGCTCCTGGCTTCATCATGAGCGGGCAGTAGGACCTCTGGGATGAATCTGTCTTTTCTAAGCACAAACCATTAGTCTGGGTGAAAGTGATGAAGACGAATACTTTTCAAAAATTGAAGTTGGAGAGGTACCATTTCTTCACTTTAACTTTAAATCTCAGCGATGGCTTCCAAACAGATGTTCTTAGCCCAGGATTTTGCCAAGCATCCTCCAAAGTGTCTTGCTGAATGAAAAGGGAAAGATATTATTGGATCAGTCTGCAAGATGGACATTTCAAGAGAAAAAAATTAAGCAGGATCTGTTCTCCAAAGATTTGCACATTTTCTCTAGAAGACATGGCATATGGAGTCCCTGAGTTTTGAGGACATTGTCCTTGAGATTCACATGGGGCCCAGTGATTGGGTGCTCCAGCATTAGTCATGAATATGCTAGCATAGTCTCCATTCTCACTCCACCATACAAGAGTGTGGCATTTCCCTGTCCTGACCTTACATGTTCTGGGAGTTAAGCCAATCTTGCAGACTTCCTGGCTTTCTGAAAAGACACTCAACAACCTCAATATAAGGAAAAGAGAGGAAGACTAAGAAATTATCCCATCTTCTCCCCATCCCAGAGTTATGCAAGATGCTTATCTTTGTAACTCGTGGAAAGGATCACTTTATTTTCTGGGCTTACTGCTCTCTATAAGGGATGAGGGCATCCTTTACAGATGGAAACGTTTTCTCAGAACTGCGACTTCCTACCTATGGGATGCTTTAGAAAAGACTACCAGAAATAGCTTATTTACAATGAATATGTCTGTTGGCAACAAGGCAGCAAAGAAGCCCTTTGATTCCAAAGGTTCTTGGGAGCACCATTTGCCAAACACGTGACTTGTGGGTATGTGTTTTACGGGATTATGTACCTTGTCTAACTTTGTTAGGCTCATAAGGAAATACAGGCAAGAAACACGGCTATGAGTGTTTTGATGGCAACTCCTGTGGCTTGAAAGGGAAATATCCCCCATGGGCTCATGTCTCTGAACATTCATTTCTCAGCTGGTGATGTTTTAGGAGGTGAAGGCTTCTTAAAGGAAGTTGGCACTGTGGGCGGGACTGGAGGGCAGATAATGTCCCTCACTTCTGGTCCTTGCTCTCACTGCTTCCTGAGTGAATTCTTGCACTCTCCCTGCCTTTAAGGACATGTAGCCCCCTGGAATCAAAAGGCAAAGTAAACTCTCTTTAAGGTTACTTTTGATCGTGGCATTTTATCTCAGCCACAGAAAAATAACTAGTACAAAGATTTTCTGATTTTTATCCAAAATTCCCTGAAGCACGGTGGCATCAGCAAGTCTTGGTCTCCATAGATACAGACATCTTCATGTCAGCCTGTCTGAGCTCCTTGTTATTAGCAGTAGATGGTAAGTGAATAAGGGAAGGTAGAAGAATGCAGGGGAGACTTTTTACTTTCTCATGAAGCGCGTTGTTTTCATTTATGTTCCACTGGCCAGACAGAGTTGCATGTTCTTGCCTATATTCCTGCAGGGCTGGGGAATGTCTGCCCTAGTTAATTCTGTGGAATGCAGCAATAAATTCAAATGGTGAGAGGGAGCATCAGGTGACATTCCTGATTTACAACTCAGTGTATATATGCAAACCAGTCCCTAACCCATAGGAACACAAAACTCTACCCAAACTCTCACGAACTCCTGAAGAGTTTAATTCTGGAAATGACCCAGTTTTCAGAGCCCATGCCTGCCCATCATCTCCACTCTGCAGTGAGTCGGTGCAAATATAAAAGGCAGCTTGTGCTCAGCTTTAAATGACTCTAGATGCACCTCCACCAAGTTCTACCAAGCTTATGTGAATAAAGCTGATCTTACCAATGCTTATAGATTTGTGGATTTATAGTTACTTGCAAAGCACAAAGCAAACAACTCCAATTCATACTAACCCTCTCTCTTAAAACTGTCTCTGTGACACTTTCAAGAAATATTCATGTTCTTGAGTCCTCATTGGCCGGCTGGTCAGTCCTCTCTCTTTCCCCTTCTTTATTTTTCCTTCTCTCTCTATTCTGGAACAGAGCACAATTGTCACAAAATGTGTTTCCATTTCTAAAACACTATCAAAGCCATTCCATTCAGTTACTCAGCAGCAGTGTCAGGACATACTTGGCGCAAGAAAATGGTACTGAAGAATACCCAAATCTTCTGCCTTCATGGGGTGCCAACCTCTACAGAGATGGGTAAAAACATCACGTGCTGTTCTACTGTTATAGCAAATGTATTGAAAGATGGCAAAAATATAATAATGAAATGTGGAGTCTGAGAACCTAGAGTTCTCATTAAGTTTTGCTCAAAGGACAGGAGTGGTATCATTTAAATTAAGATGTGTAAGATGGGAAGGGGTTTATTGTGCAGAGCAAGCATTTCATAGGAAAGGAAAAGGACCCACCCCAAAGAAGGATCGTATGTGCTGTGCTTATAACACCTAGGCAAAAGATGGGAGTTGTGTCTGCACCAGAGCCCTCCTTTCACAGTGCTCACTTGTGGCTGGGGAAAGCTAAGCAGCAGAGAGTATGAAACCAGGTTTAATTTTACAGTCATTCTCTCTCCTGCTAATAATGCATCAAAATGAAGTGTGTGGAGGCAGAGAGTCAATTGTCTCCTAGTACAATCCTGTGGAATAAAGAAGATATAGGTGAGAGAGTTGATTTTCTCAACACAAAGACAAAACGGTCACCTCAAAGACAATAAGAAATAGCTTATTCTGGAGCCAAATCTGTGTGGCCCAGAAACATGGATTTAAGTTACTCTAAATCCAAGCTTCAGGGTGAAAGCAGTTTTCATTATAACAGAACAGAGAAAGCTATAATTCCAGGCATAATGGAAACACCAGAGAGGCAAGTTTTCCAGACTGAAGAATCTCAACTATAGGTCTTCCATGTTACTTTAGAGCATTTTTAGCTCTTTAATTCATGTAGAATAGAGGTTTGTTAGGTTAATACATTCCAAAAGGTTTTCATCTGTAGTCTGGATATTAGGCCCAACAAAGGTAGGCAAGAAATACCTCTTAAGGAGTACAAAGATCATCCACGATAAACTGTAATTAGTCTCAATAACAGTAACAGTTCAAAATTTACAATCATTGAGGTTTTAGTTGGCCTTTATAGACAAATTTCTTATTTACAATTTTATATATCAGGGCTGCAGAGCCTCAGTGCCTAGTTATGTGCCTGACATTATTATGGGTGTTTTTGTGTGGGTGGTGAAGGACGAGATCAACATTTAAACTCTGAATAAAGCAGGTTGCCTTCCACAGTGTGGGTAAGCTCCATCCAATCAGCTGAAAGCCCAAATATCACAAAGAACCACAAGCAAGAGTGACTTATGCAGCAGATGACTTAAATGCAACAGGGGTTTGAATCTCCAGTCTGCTGACCCCTCTGTGGATGGGCATGTGCCAGCCTCTAACCATGAACTATTCTGTAATGAGCCACTGAGCCTCACTCTGTGTCTCAGGCACTCCGAGGGATGTTTTATACACACCGTCTCACCCAGTCATCTGACTAAGAGACAGTTGAATCCATTTGTAAAATGAAGAGCTGAGAACTCAGAGAATGAAGTCAATTACCCAAGGTCAAATGCTGAATAAATGGCACAACTGCCTGATAAATTTGTCAGGGATTCATTTTATTCAGACGATTGAATGCGGAAGAAACAAAGCAAAACAAACAAAAAATAGATTCACAGATTCAAATCTGAACCTCCATTTTGCTGATGGTCAAATGAAATTCATTAAGCCCAGTGTGTTAAAATAACATTTGCAATTTTCGAGGGGGCTTTCTTTTTGCTTATGCGTGGCAATTATGTCTTTATATTGCAGAAGCTGACTTTTAGCTTCCCTATTTATCACCATATGCATACTTTTACAGCCAATTGTTAACAGATTAACAACTTTGGGCAAGATCCATCAGCCTGCTTTGCCTAGCCTCTGTGGCAGAGCCTGAGAGTCTGTTGAAAGAACTGGGCAGGGAAAATGCAGCCCTGGCTTCCTTGATGAGTATTCAACCTCAGCTCCTCCTCCACCCCCACTGTGCTGTGCGCCTGCAGAACCCTGCTTCTGCAGCCAGAAAGAACTACTCCAGTCCCCTGGAATTCCAGGATACAAAGAAGATTTTATCAGGAAGTGAACATCTCTAAACAACAAAATAGTATCAGAAATTCATTTTATTTATATCAGGAATATGTTCCATTTATCCATCCATGCATCCATCTATCCATTTCCCACACAGTTTCTGATTACTGATACCTTGATGTCAGCTTTCTAGGATAATCAGTAAAGTGTTAACATCTAAAGTCCAATTTCTCTTGAGCTTCTTTTCTGGAAACTACAGCTATGGAGCAAGTCACTAAAGACCAGACACCGTTTAAAAGTGAGAGTCAGCCATGGCCAGACTTCTGCCCTCACTTCCCAACTACACTCTAGCTTTAAGGACCAGAAGCTCAGAAAAGGTTGGGATACTTATGTCCCAAGTAGAAAGGATGCCTGGAGAAAGTCTGGTATTTGGACATATCCGATTTTTATTCTTATATTTAAATGGATAATATATCTTCTTTATTCTTTGAGAATTTCATACATGTATTTCAGGTATTTTGGTCACAGACACCTCTACCACTCCCTTACCCAGCTCCTCTCATAGCCCTCTCAAGTTCTTCTTGAAACTTTGTGTTTCCTCCCAATCTCTCTGTGGAGGGGGGAGGGAGGGAGGGAGGGAGGGAGGGAGGGAGGGAGAGAGAGAGAGAGAGAGAGAGAGAGAGAGAGAGAGAGAGAGAGAGAGAGAGAATGTCCAATTAGCACTGCCCATATACACATAGGTGTGAGGCCATTCACTGTAGCATGATCAGCTTATCAGGAATGATATCTGATAATATCCTGCTAAAAGACTACACTTCACGGCTTCTCTTGCAGCTCTGTGGAGATGCTGAAAGAAAGAAGCTGTTGGAGGGAAACTTGCACTATGTTCTACACAAGCTACATGGGTTACATGCAGCAAGAATTCCCACCCCTCACTCTCACGGCCATCCTTTTTCTTAAGCAGGCAGTTCCTGGGAAGGAGAGACTCAGTCCTCTCTATACATATGCCAACCAACAGGGTCCCATCTTTAGAAGGCCAGCCTTCTGTCCCCTTTTGTTGCCTTCTGTCCTTTTAAAGCTGCCTGTGAAATCTAACACCCCTAACGAAAACTGACTCTCTCCCATAGCAGCCAACGACAATTATCAATAAGTGGGAATGAGAACTCATATGACCTATCCCCATCATATTGGTCCATTCATTGGTTTGATCTCATGAAGGTACTGTGACAATAGCCAAAGCTGCTGGGAGGTCATAAGTACAATCAGATCTGTCATGTCCAGAAGACATTATTTCAGTGGCCAGAATTCCCTGACCTCTGCCTCTCATACTCTTTCTGCACCCCACCCTGTTCTTCAATGATAATGACAGAATATTCTATGGGAAGTGAGACCCAAAGACTATAGCCAGCCTGAGCTCTGACTTTCCTCTTTCAGTGTTAGCTGCCTAATACCAACCACTCTCCTGATACTAGCAAATGCTTCTCTTGTGACACAGACAAGTCACTGTCGTCCTATACATGGCTATATGAAAGGGTTAAATAACCACAGCCTGAAAAAAATAAAACAGAAAATAGCTCAAGTTCAAGGGCAGTTGCCGAAGCCAAGTGAGACCGGAGCATGCAGGTTGTCGGAGTCAGCTGCAGACAAGTGTGTTTTGCATAATCTGGAAGGGAGACATGCAACTTTTCTTGTCCATAAAATTCTTCACTCTGCTCTGTGGCCGGAGCTCTGAATGAGAAAGTACTCACAGACAGTGACATTTTGGAAGAAGTGTTTTGCCCCAGGAATGAGCAGAATCCATTTGTCATCCGAAAGAAGCATGTGGAGAGCTGCAACTCACAGCTTTGTACAGTCACCAAAGGAACAGAAGAAGCCAGAAGGGAAAATTCAAAGGAAGGGAACTACTTATTCCAAGACCCAATTTCGAGAATTATACACACAGAGCTTCAAACTGCCCAGGACTGTGCATTTTCCTTGGTAGAGAAAGTGGCATTTTATGAGGGACCTTGGATGAGGCCATCAGCGATGGACAGTGTGGATCAGCAGGCAGAAGTGGACTCGGGTAGAAGAAACCCAAGCAGGCAGAGAAGCTTGAGGCTTGAGGACAGACAACATCAGGTGGAGAATCATTCTTGCTTAGACCCTGGGGCACAAGCAGGAAGGAGTTCACCAGGCATCTGGGAGAAGGGAGGAAACACTCCAAGTAGAAATGGGGGAAGAGACGGAAAAAAGAAACAGGCTAGTTCATTCACCTGTGACTACAGATGAAGACAGCATCGCTGCTTATTCAATTCTTTCTTTTACATTCTTTCTGCATACCTGGTATACCTGTGGAATCAGCAACTCTTACCCCCATTACAAAGAAAAAACCAAGATAGGGAGCCAGTCAGTTGCTACTAGAGTTAGCAATGAGCTAGAATTCACACCCAGTTCCACACCCTACCACGTACTTGTTGAGTTTGAAAATAAAACATTTGTGCTTAAATTCATTGCATGTATTTAATAAGTCCCTCCTCAGCATAGCAACGTGTGCCAGCTACCAATTCTAGACTTTCTTTTTTAACATCCAAGCTTCTAGTGAGAACTCTGACACTGATTCTATTTCCTTCTTCCCTTTTCTACTTTCATCTCCCTTCAGCCTTTTGTTTTCTAGCATCATGCCCTCAGAGCCATCCTGGTCTTGGCAAGAACAGCCTGCATTCCATGTGGCATACTGAACACTTTCTGGTTCTTACCTGATTCCATGCCACTGACGTCTCGGCCTTACTTTCATTGACTCCATGGCTTGTCTTTCTCCTCTTTCTCTGGTGGCTGCTTGAGTTAGATAATCAGAAGACCTGTTTTTCCTAGTCTCTCTTCACAAGAAGGAGTCTGTGCACACCTGGGCTACAGGAATGACATGCTAGTGCCTAGAGAGGAATCTGACATTCCTACTGAAGTATTTCCTGCCTAATACCAACTAACCTTCTTCTGGTAATAACACACGCTTCTCTTGTGCAGCATATCCTAAGTCCTTATTCTCTACAAAATGATGGGAAAGGGTACCATGTGATGCTGTCCCACTCCATTCTACTTAGCTCAGTGTACTTTCTTTGCTCCAGGAATACATACAAGGCTATCTGGTTCAGGTCTTTTATTTCACTATTGAGACAGGAACTCCCTTTGTTATGTGACCCAGACCAGAACATAGCTTGAATTTACTATATTCTACCATCCTGAGGAGCAAGTGAAGCCAACAAAGAAGAGAGAAACCAGGAGAAAAAGAGACCTTTATGCCTCATTAGAATCTTTACTTATTCATTCCTTCCCCCTGTACACCCAAGTCTGGTAGTTACTGGCCATGGTACAGTGATTACTTTATATACTTCAATACAGTTTACATTCATATAGAAGTCAGATAGGCCAGTGAAGTGGTTCAGCAAGTAAGGGCCTTCCCTTTAAAGTCTGCCCTGAGTTCATTCCCTGGAACCCACAGAAAGGTGGAGAGAGGAAACCAACTCTGTGTGAACCCTGTCTCCCCCCCCTTCAAATCATGCACACAATAATAGCAAAGAACTTACAAAAAAAGCATAAGCATAAACAACAGGTAAAATGAATTACATGCATCAAGGTAAATTAACTGTTATTGCTACAAATAGTTTCGCCTTTTAACTTACTTACAGTGACTACCAGAAATCTTAAAGCTGTAGCTGCATATGTTTATTGGACTGTACTCTTCCAGACTTTTCTATAACACAACTTAACAGGGTCTGGAAGGAGGACTTTAAGCCTACATTGAACAGCTGTAAACAGAGGTGTCTGCAGCTTTAATATTCATCTAGTAATGATAAGCAAATATACATCATTCCATCTCTCTTAGGGACCAGCCCTAATGCAACCACATACAGGCAGGAAAGAAAGCTATTTTAAAACTAGTGAGTTATCCTTTAAAAGCAATTTTCTATTCTTGCTGTTGTATACATCAATTCATATTTCAGAAAACCTCCCTTTGTTTCAGGAAAATAATTGGAAGAAGATCCTTTCTTTGACCCCAAAACAAAGCAAATGTATGCTCATTATTTTTGAAGTACATTGTCATACATTAACCTACATGCAAGTATTTCAAACTGACATGTTATAGATTTTATTTATCGTTGCAAATGTATTTTTAGCAAGAGTGTGTCCTTGGAAAAGTTTCCGAAGCCAAATTAGAGTTTTCAAAACCCAACTGACTGTGCATTAATCTTTGTCTCTGGTATATATGTGTGTGCATGTGTATGTGCACATGCATGTGATCTCCATCTTAAAATTAGCCATAAGAGATCTGAAGCCAAAACCAGATGAAGAAGGGATAGACAGAGAGACACAGCATGACTTTTTATTGTGGAAGAGGATGTGTGGGTCGAAAAGGAACCAGATGGCAGACACTAAAGTCTAGACTGGTCTGAAAACCCACAAGTGATGTTATTTCAGGTGGTATAATCTAGACTTTGAAAGGTCCACTGTCAAATTGTGTGACTGCCCTGTCTGGGCACTAAAAGCCAGACCACACGGTGTGGTGAGAGTTGCTGGTCCTTGAAGAAAATGCCTCTGAAGCTCAGGGAGAGAAACCACCCTTATCTCTGAATGGCAGTGGCAAATCCAACCTCTGAAGGAGAAGTCCTGAAAAGGCACTTCAATGAGAGCTGCTCACTACAGATGAGGCAGCAGACTGAGGAGACCAAGAGCAAGACCACAGCCAGAAGGAAACTGCCATAAGAAATGCAGCTAACGTTGTAGTGCTCCTTCCTGGCTGGCAAATTGAGCTCTCAGACTTTGTGTGGGCACTGTGAGGTTAAGAGCACTAGATGTGTCTGTACTGGACTGAAGCAGAAAGTAGTTCAGAGAAGTCATCTATGACCTGGCAGGAGCTGCGTACCTCTCAGGACTCCAGAAATCATCTAAAGAAACCTTGGCTTGTAGAGGTGACCAGTGACCTCCAGGAAAGATTGGTGTAAAATATAATCATGACTGAATAACTGGAAAAGTCTCAGAAATTACTCTGAAGGGGGAATGCAGTAGGAAAATGAAATTCCGGTAGAATTTTGTTGAGTGTGGTTAGAGAGTTTATCATCTCAAGAACCTAGGATCTGGTGCATGGTGACTGATCACTGAGTGTTGTACCCTCAGCCCTGTTAACTGGGTGTTAAATTAGTTCATCTTTGGATATTAGAAATATTCACCCTTATCAACTACCCCATGTATCTCTTCACATTTCCTAGCATCTCCTACCTAATACCATGGAGGAGGGTACAGGAGAAAACAAAGAACTCCTACACCATTCTGTGCCCCCACCCGTGGCAATCTAAAAGATGACATATACCAGAAGACACAGGGAAATCATTGAACTGCCATCTGCCAGGGCCCCAGTGTGTGGATCAGAGGCTGTCATAAGTCTGTTTAAATATATAATATAAATGAAAAAAATATACATTAGTGTCCATTAAGTCACTGGGAACTTTTAAAATTTCAGCACAACCTAGTCACCTTTTTTTCTGTGTAACTATACCATGTAATATGGTTAGCATAGAAACAGAAATAGTTGGGAACATCAGCCATTGTGTAGATCTATGCCCTGTCTGTCTTTAGATCCTTTCCAGTCCCTCTCCATATATTGAGGTACATTATAAAAGGACTGGCTGTTTCTAGGGATCTTGGCTTACAGCTCTGTCAGCCAGAAAGAGGAGCTTTAGAAGATAGGCATGAAGTGAGAAGCCAGGGTGCTTTCCTCCTTTGTATGGTGGGAGACGTCTCTAGCAGAAAGAGGACTTGTAGAGAGAGTGGTGGGTCATGCTTATAACCCCAGCTCAGGAGACTGACATAAGAGAGTTACAACTTTGAGACCAGCCTGGGCTACACAATATACACAGCCTGGGTCTCAGAAACAGGAAACAGACTGCTGGGGAGACAGTTCGAGGTTAAGAGTACATGCTGCTCTTAGAGAACACCCAAGTTTGGTTCATAACTGTCTATAACTTCAGCTCCAGGGGATCGGTCATCCTCTCTGGCATCCATGGGTACCTGCACACTGCACACATAGGCCAGAGAGCCAGGCACAAATGTGCACACAAATAAAAATAAAGTAAGTCTTTTAAAAATAAATGATAGAAATTGGACGTTTCAAATGTTAACAGAAAATAACGAATGGGCTAGAATAAAATAGTCAACATAAATATCCTTAGAATGAAGATCAGTAATTAAGCATTCAAGGCTAAAACAAAAGCAAAGAAGCCACAAAGCCCTTGCAGACCTTATCATCAGATCTGTGCTAAAAGAAATACTGAAGGGATTTCTTCTTGACCTCAAATGAAGGCACTGAAATACAGGAGAAACTAAGGACCAGAAATGGTAAGGTCATGACTGAATCAAACGAACGTTGACTGAGCAAGACTAAATCTGTCTCATGTGATAAAAATACTCAGGAGTAAAAGTTTTATAAAGTCTTGAAACTGTCATTTGTTGGAAAAGTACTAATTTCAAAAGATTTTTTTAAAGTCAAGGATGCTCACTCAGGATCTTTGGATAACTGTTAAAAGAATAATAAAACATGTGTAATTGAGGAAGGGAAGATGGATTAAAAACATCTGATTAGTCCTGATTGATATGTCAACAAAGGAGACTAGAAGGACCTGAAAACAGATGGAACAGAATAGGAAAATGGTAAATTTAAGCCAAATATATCAAGATAAATTAAATGTGAATGATTAAACATTCAAATAAAAAAGTATTATATTATGAAACTAGTCTAGATGCCCCTGATTGGAGAAATAAAATACAGTCTATAAATAATGGAAAATTTTAGCTCATCTACAAAGAAAATTAAATTACATATTTTGCAAGGAAAGGGATAAAACTGGTTCATCACATTCAGCAAAATGAGCCAGATTCCCAGTTCACAAACAGTGGAGACTGAAGGTGTAACTCAGTTGGTGGTAGCCTTACACAGCATGAATGAAGCTACGGGTTCAATAATGAGCACTACATAATCATGTAACATATATCTATATTTTCAGCACTTTGGTGAGTATTTGTATGCTCAGGGTTATCCTTGGTTACACACTGAGTGTGCAGCCTGGACTGTATGACAACATATCTCAGAAAGAAAGGAAAAAAGAAAGAAAAAAGAAAGAAAGATCACAGCACATGTTTTCAACTTAGAATAGATGTGTACATATTAAACACATACACATATACATGAATCTCTTCAGTAGTTCCCATTACCCTTGTCCATTGATAAGGGACCTAACTGAGGACTGCCTGAGAAAACAGGGATTGCTGGTGCAAGCAGTGCCAGCCAACCAGAACCTGCTGTTTAGAAGAGATGCTTTCTTGGGACCAGTGGGGACGTGGGTGGAGGGTATTAAAGGAGCTTGCAGCAGTGCCTGGATGAGTTTGCTGTGGCTTTTCTCACCTGCTCCACAGTCTGTGTCCTTACTCTACAACCAACTCACCCCAAGCCCCAAGGGTAGGTAGGGTCAGGTAGAGAGCACAGGCAGCATAAGATGAAGATACCCACAGAGACAATAACGTCCTGCCATTGAATTTTAAATATAGTCTATATTGAATCTGATGCCAGGTGTGTTATTGTTTTAGCTCAGCTCACCTGTGTGGCTGACTGACAGAGTGGGGCTTTTATGATTCATTTCAGAGCTGTTCTGGGGGTATCATTTGGCCTTGTTTGTGTTTTTTTTTTTTTTGATACTGGAACATTATTATTACAAAAGAGTAATTTTTGAATGCTCAGTTGGCTTTCTACCCCAATCAGAATGAAGTCTCTGAGCACAATAGTGACTTTGCATCCTCCCCAAGCCATGCGCACAGTGCTTGCCGTCCAGCCTTCCCTTCTCTTCCTGAAGGAGCTTACTTACACAATGTCACACCAATTCACAATCTATACTTGCGTTTGCAAAGGACCAAATGTGGCTAAGAAACCGACAGCCATGAATCAGCTTATCTGAGAACAGTACTTACTTCTTTTGATCAATCCACAGGCAAAGGAACAACATATTTAAAACAGGACACAGTAGAGCAGGGCAAGACATCTCTTTATAAGTATCTCCTTTCTCTCCTTAGGGGTGACGGTTCAGTGTTGTGGCAGAGAAGATCGAATTAGGTGCTGCAAGCCTGTCTGCTGTGACTGTGTCCACATCTTCTGTTTCTTGGATAGCGAGTTCAGCTCCTTTTTCAAGGACCTTTCTGTGCTGACAATACTGTTACCTGAACTACATGGCACTTTTGGCCTAAGTTGGTGGGTCTGTTTATTTGACTTTTACTATAATTTCTAAGCAGTCAGCAAGCTCTAGCCCCTGTTCTAATAATTACTGGCTTATTTGCCAGGCAGTGTTATCATCATCATCATCATCCTCCTTCTCCTCCTCCTCCTCATCATCACTATCATTGCTTTTAAGTGAGTGATCCATAAACTCTAACTCCTCCTATCTATCACTGAGATCTGCTATTGAAGGTAACTCTTTATGAAGCAATACACATGTTGACTGGCCTCAGATAGTTCCAGACAGTGAACGTTCGTTTCAAGTGCCCCGTTGTTACCATCCCTCTCAATACAAGTCATCAGAAAGTAAAATGCACAGAAGAATGCCTTTGTTCTGGGAGCTTGCTTTAGCCGGGCTTTCACCCACCCATCAGACCGCAGGCAAACTCAACTCCTAAGTCACCGAGGCAGCAACTGTCAATTCTTTCTGAGCCCAAACAGCAGAATGAAAAGCATTTGGTGACGAGGGCTCCCAAGACGGATGAAATATCTACTGGGGACATATTCAAACACAAAGAGTAAATCTCAGTGTTAAAACTAAACATTTATAAGATTTTTTAAATAGTCTCTCCCCCCAATATAATCTGCATTTACTAAGTTTGTATGTGTATGCATATGTTTTTAAACGTCTTGACATTTGAATCTCACGAGAGTCTATTACGTATTCCTTAATAAATTATTCGAAATCTCATTAATTTCTTATCTTCAAGGTGCTTCTTTTAACGAAAGAGCATTGAATTGTAAATCCTTTTTAAGGCATTTATTAGTAGACATTGCCCGTGACCTTTATGGCCATTATTTTGGCAGAACCATTATAAAAAATAAACTTAGTTCCTGGAGTGTTTAAACAAAAAGAGTGTACTTGGGCTAACTTTCCATCTAAAATCATGCACAAATACTCCAAGGATACAGAAGAGCCGTTTTGCTTAGAAAGCCAATCTTTTTTAATTCTGTCTCTTTTTTTTCCCTGTGTAGACTAAACAAATAAGTCACCACAGGCACTGTACATTTTTTCTATTCCTTTCTCTTGGGATGAAATATGAAATAATCCACAAAGTAATTTGATCCAGCAATTAAAAACAAGGACATGAATTACACTAACAACTGTCACACAGGAAGAATTAATTCCCTCATAACGCCGCTTGATGTTACAGACCCTGGGTGATTACGAACAGATTGTAATTGGAAAGGGGCCAAACCAATTCAGGTATCTCCGAAACACAGGGGTAAGCCTCAACCTGCAAACAGACAGCATTTTTACTGCCCACAGGAGTATCTTTTTGCAATCTGCATTCGGATGTTTACCAAGCAATTACCCAAGGCACCCAGCAATGCAGTCGTCCAAGGGACGGCATGTGCAAAGGCCACACATTCTTGCTGTGCAGAGCAACAGTAGCATGTTATTGATAAAAGGCAGACTTTCTGGAGTCTGTTTCTAGAAAGGCCATCCCTGGGGATGGAATGTTGCTTGCTTCTGATTCATTGTATAGTTTGTCAATCTAGGTTAATGACCAATAGCTGGAGTAGTGTCAGTCATAGCAAGCAAAAGACATCGGCATATTGGTTATTGGCAGATGCTGATTTTTTTCTAGTGTGTGCAGATTTAAAGGTCCTTTCCTGATACTTAAACCTTTCTAATTTAAGGTAAGGTAGTGAGACTCCTCATTGAGGAAAACTGTCATTCCTCTATATGGTAAGGAGAGCTCAGTCAGAGGAGTGAAAAGATCCTCAGTACCCCTAAACACATTACAAGAGCACCACACCATAATTGTTTTAAACAACAGCAAAACTAACACATGACAAAGAGAAAAACAAAATGCCTCCGTAATCAGTCTACCCAGGATACCAATCATCAACATGTTGGTGTTTTGTCCCTTTAGTGTCTGGTGCAGATTTGAGGTCAGGATTGTCCCCCTTAGACAATTTTGCATCCTGTTTTGTTTCACTGTTTTCTTAGAATTTGTCAGATATATTTTAGCATGCCATCAAGAATCCTTCTGACATGTAATTCACGGCAGCTGCACGCGGTCTATCTCTCGGATGGTCCGGAATTTATTTAAACAGTACCCTGGTGCTGTCTTCATTTTTAACCACAACATGTCAACATGTTTTTCTTTTCCCATTGAGTGATTTTTCTAAACAGGGACCCAGCAGGTCAAAGGACAAGAACAAATTTTACAAGTGTCTTTCTCTTTTTTAAAGATAAAATTATTACCTTCCCTGATTGCAGTATAAGGATCTCTGTGAACAAACTACTGTGAATTTAGCACATGCAACAAACCACCGCCTTTGTCTTTGTGAACTTGAAAGATGAACTTCTCTTCTGCGTCCTTGCACCATTCTTTCCTTCTTTGCTGTCAAAGAAAAAAAGGATAAAATCACATCACAATAAAACAAAGCAAAACAAAATACAAACAAAAAAATCCTGTTTTGTAATTTATTTTTCCTCTCTAGAAGTGCATGGTGGATGTAGTAGAAGTAGAATTTTAAGGACCACGGTGTAGTTGGGTCAGATTTCCAGAAAGGCCACCCCCTCAGTACTCTGTAAAGTACGCCACCGAAATGGCACCCAATTCTGCCTGTACTATAGAGACAAGAAGCACAGCTTGGCTTTGTAGGTATTTAGATGTATTTAAGTGCTGCTTCTCTTCAGATTTTTTTTTTTTTTTTTTTTTTTTTTTTGCTGTCATCTTGTTTGTATACTGATTTATAGGGGCCCTGTACATTATAAGCAGCTTATTTTTCCTATTATTATGAAAAATAGTTTTTCTTGTTTTGTGTCTGTCCTCTGGTTTTATGTATTTTAAAAATTGGATTAAAATATTATTTATACTTATTTTCTATGCTTACGTTATTCCTCTATTGTTTTCAAGTGCATGGAGAAACCAGGACTTCCTTTTTCCTTTGTGATTTTTATTTCACTCTGCCTCTCCCAGACTGTGGAACAGAGGGAAGGTTGGGATTTACACTGGATCCTCACAGCTCCTCTTTGTCTGTCTTTTTTTACAGAGCACTGTCGTACATGCAGAAATGGGTTTCTGAGGACACCATCCCTTCTAAGTTGCAAATTTACTGAGCCTATCACAGGCCAGTTTCTCTTCAACCTACAGATACCCAGGGAACTGAAAGAGAGCAGGCCTCACTCGAACAGGAAGCCAGACCATGCTAAACTCACCAGAACGTGTTCTCCTGCTCCTGCAGTGCTGCAGATATGAATAAAATATTATAAACTGTGCCTGAAAGACAAAGGAATAGACAGAAATGTCAAAGCCATGACATGTGATTGTGTATGGGAAGAAAGGAGTCTGTCTGAAATCTGATTGAATTCTAGTTACATGGTGCCTTCCTAATGAATACTCGTGGCCCTTTAATTTTATGTTAAGTGCTTAATCATAGGGCTTTAATTCTCCTTATTATGTTTTAAAAGGAAAATGCAAATGTTGCCTGTGCTGGCCTGCAAACAGCGGGAAAGAGATCTTTCAGGTTAAATTTCTCCTGAAAGAAAGGCCTGTTTTGTTTGCTCAGATTTACTAGGAGCAAGCTCAGAAGGGCTGTTTCCTTACTGATCCTTCAATGACACTCTGAAGAGGCTGTATTACTGTTGGTTGAGTCTGAGAAGTGAGGAGACACAAACGTCTTCATTTTCAAGGCACTTCGAAATGAAAACACTGACCTTGTGGGAAGTATGGTGAGGTCCAGCCCACAACCAGCCATGCACACTGCTGTCAGGTTAAAGTTACCTCAAAGGACGGTCATAGCTGATCACCTAAGCAGAGGGAGAAGGGGAATGCTCAAGCCTGGGCGACAGTGTTATTTGGAGTTAACACATCCTGGCAATTCACAATTCACTCTTGCTTATTATCACAGAGTTAGCAGATTGCATCTGAACTCACAGGCAGGCACAATATCACAGTTCTCCTAATGCCACACGCTGATGTTATTAAAAACCGATTCATAATGTGGATAACCTAGCCGCGCCCTGAGCGGTTGTATTAAGGCAGAGAGGGAGAAACTTGGGCCCAAATTTCCTGCATCAAAAAGCATTCAAAACAAGGACCATATTGTTGCCAATCAAGCCTGCAAAGCCAATCAGATTGAAAGAACAGACTTCCTGATTAAAATTTGCAGTCAGATCAGGTTTTGGAAGATGCGAACCTCCGTGGGACAAGCGTTCTTAACATTTCGACGTTGTAATATAGTCACTGGAGGCTTTCCAGCATGGCTTCAGGATTCACAGACCCTTTGACACATCTACAGCCATGTGTCTCCTTGGTTTTTATTTGGTAAATCTGCCTTCGTGGAACAGCACAGAGCTTCTAAAAGTGTGCACCTGAATGACACGGCCGGTACACACTGCACAGATGAATTCTCTCCTCAGTTCCATACTGGGCCTATTAATAACTATACTTATAATAGGAATGAAAAGATAATCCCATTTCAGATGCCTAGTTTGACCATTACCCCTTTGAATGACAGTCCAGAAAAAAAAGGGGGGGGGGGACAGGGATAATTGATCCTTTTGAAAAAGTAAATGCTTAAGTATCAATGGCAAAAAAACAGCAAGTAATTCTTTGCACATTGCAGATATGAAGGATTTTTGTTCCCCAAAGAGCAAATTCTTCTTTTAAAACCTCAACCACTCTAAGCTTTCCTCAGAGCATCAGACTTCCAGGGGGTCTGCTGGAGGAGGGGCCGCTTCAGTCTATGTCCTCAGTAATAAAATTCTTCCTGATATCTAACTTGAATCTCCTCTCTGCCTGCCAGGTAGGTCATTCATCACTTCCCCTGGGCTATTCTGTGTCCAGAACATGGTGGCAGTGCTCTTAGAGATGAGAATATGGCCTAGCTTTATCTTTAGAGCATCTTTAAAATATAGATTACAGGAGGAGCTCTGCCTACAAAGCACTGCACAGCGGTATTTAGAGCGCCCCATGCTCTACAGACAGAAACCCGCCGCCACATTAATTCATCTCGCCCCGTTCTCTGTTCTCATTATAATTTTATCTTAGGAATTAATACATTCTGCCATCTTCTATTCTGGTTACCATCTAGAGAAATCCGTGAGGCTGAATACATTTTGTACCACTTTGTTCTGCTTATAATGTTAAGATGTTTTCAAGAATGGATTAGTTCAATGACACTCTCCCTGCTTTATCTTGAGAATGAGAACTCAAAACAGTTAGAAAACTCCATCCAGCATTGGCATGAGTGTGTCTCTAGCACAGAGATTGTAAAAGAAAAGAAAGGATGGAGATGGTTTCACTTGCCTTTGTGTTTTAAGACTCTTGGAGAAGGGGATATCTGTCTGTCTGTCTGTCCGTGAATAGCCTTAGCTCCAGACAATGACCGAAGTTCTCAGCAGGAACTGACCCTTTCCCCAAATGAAACAATTAGAGAGTCCTTCACTACAATTCCACATTTAAAAAATAAAGTGTAGACACTGGGAATAGTCAGAAATTCTATAAACATTCAAATTCAAAATCGCTGAAACCCTCCCAACACTGCAGTCACCAGGGTGATTTCCTTACCAAAATAAAAGTGATAAAAGCCAATTTTTTAAAACCGAGAATAGGAGGAAATGACCTTCAAAATAATGGCAAGTTTGCAATAATGTTACAATTCCCCTTTGTTAAATGATGGGACCAGTTATTAATGGGACAGAAGATTGCATCACAGGGACAGGACTTTGGGGAACTGCTTCTCAGACAGAAGTGCAGGATAAACTGTGATTTGCCATAAGTGTGCAGACTGGAAAGGGGGTTCATCTACTCTCATCCCTAACCTGATGCTTCTTCCCCCTCAAACGTCCTAGACATGTCTGTGGTT
This sequence comes from Micromys minutus, assembly GCF_963924665.1. Classification (NCBI taxonomy): domain Eukaryota; kingdom Metazoa; phylum Chordata; class Mammalia; order Rodentia; family Muridae; genus Micromys; species Micromys minutus. The sequence continues at coordinate 8,880,590 of NC_137955.1, read as the reverse complement.
TCTTATCTTCCTCCCTGTCTTGTTAAACAGTACACACTTATGATATGGATTAGGGGTACATTTCTATCTGGAAAATAAGGAAAGGCAAAATTGGCTTTAGAGTCTCTAATTAAATTAGTTTATTGAGCCACAGCCACGTTGCTCCAGAAAAGCTCTTCCTTCTATCCATCCAGTCAGTGCCTTCTCCACTTTCCTAGTTCAAACCTAACTAACATCTATTTTCTCATTTATATTCGCCCTTCCTCTCCTGTGTGTGTGTGTGTATGTGTGTGTGTGTGTGTGTGTGTGTGTGTGTGTGTGTGTGTGTAAGTCAGTGGACAACTTGAATGAGTCTGTTTTCTCCTTCAACTGTAGGAGTCTGTGCTGGATAGTTTTATGTCAACTTGACACAAGCTAGAATCATCAGAGAGGGGGGAACCTCAAATAAAAACCTATCACCATAAAACAGGATATAGGCCACCCTGTGTCAAGGGTCTTTGGTCGCTCAGAGATTCACTAGTGTGACCATGAATACATTTTAACAAATAAGAAGAGACTTTATAAAATACTGGCCGGGATATGGATACTGGCCATAGCCATACCTGAGACTCATCCTTATAGTATGGGCTGAATCACATTAGTCAGGGCTTTATATAAGCAAAATTCACAAGGCTTCTCACTTTCACGTAATCAAGAGGCAAGCACACATCCTGATGTACTTCCTGTCTATGTACAATCAAGCACACACCCTGTGTACTCCATGCTTATTTACAGAAGCAAAAACACACCGATTTGTTATCTTACATCAACAACAACAACCCACAGTATTCTGAGAAGTTATCTATCCTTAGCAAGTGGGGCTTACAGGTAAGAGGTCTCTTAAGCACAGTGATTAAAACTTAATGTTAGCCATCACAGTCATTGGGCATTTTCTTAACTAGTGATAGATGGAGGAGGGTCCAGACTATTGTGGGTGGCTCTGCCTCTGGAGTGGTAGTTCGAGTTCTATAAGAAAAAAGACTGAGCAAGGCATGTGGAACAAGCCAGCAAGCAGCATTCTCCACAGGGCCTCTGCATCAGCTCCAGCTTCCTGGTTCCTCCCCTGTTTCAGTTCGTGTCCTGACTTCCTTCCATGATGAACTATGATGTGGAAAGGTGAGGTGAATAAACCCTTTCCTCCTCAAGTTGCTTTTGTTCATGGTGTTTAACACAGCATTAGTAGCCCTAACTAGGATAGAGTCCCAGACTAGAACTTGGGTCATCAGGCTTGGTAGCAGGTACCTACCCACAGAACCACCTCACCAGCCTATTGGTTTGTTTAGGTTTTAAACCAGTTACAAGTTTTGATCACCTTAAATATACGTTTCAATTTCTTCTTTATTCTCTGACAAAACAATAAGTTCTTTTTGGAAATAAAAGTCACCATAAAATGCCTTTCCAGCACCTCCCCCACAACTGTGTTTAAATCCAGATCTCTCCTCCTCCAGCCCAGTTAGTTACCGGGATAGGTGTTTCTTCTCACCTCTGGCCAGTCTCACGCTCCCAGGGGCCATTCCTTCAGTCCCAGACTCCCTACACATTCAACTTCTCCTTGCACCGGGTTTACTGTAAACACAATTTTTTTTTCCCTTGTGGAAGAGAGTTCATTTTGGAATAAGGTTCCCAAGGATAAGAGCCTATCATAGTAAGGATGCAGGGCAGTGAGAAACACTCATGGCAGCCAAAGCAGGCGAATGAGAGTTCACATCCTCAAACACACACGATAAACACAATTTTAGTTCTTCAAATAATACACAACGGGGAGGAATCTTAAGCCCCAAACATTGCCCCAATTACCTTCCTTTTTTTATAGTAGTATTTTGTGTCACCTCCCAACCAAGCTTTTTTCCTCCTGGGGTTCTGTAACTTTACAGTGTAGCTCCTGCTAGGGAAGCTACCAAACTGCATTCACAATTCCAGGTCAATAATGACCCAGTGTCGACCTATCTAATTAACATGGTTTCATCTAAACCTTACTTTCCCACACTGTTGGCATCAGGGGCCACTTTTCCTGCTAATTCTATGTGTCTTTGCTTAGGGGTGTGACATTTCTTTCCAGTCTTTGCCTTCTTAGAGCTGGTCCTCAGCTTTCTCTATGCACCCCCCTGCTCCTCCCTGTTCCTCTGCCTCACAGCTCTACTGCCCACTGTTTTACCTCCTGCCCCACCCTCATGGATGACTCCGCTGAGTTCCATGACTTTTCTAGATCTCATTCTCTACAGCTCAGGTTTAATCTTTCGCCTGAGCCTTGAGTGCTGAACCCTGACTCCCACCTCCCGTGTTTCTGAGTAACTTGGTGTGACAGCTAATTTCATGTGTCAACCTGATTGGGACATGGGTATGGGACACCTTGATGGTGGGCAAAACATAATTTCTATGTTTCTCCATGAGGGCACTTTTGGATGACATTAGCATTTGAATCAGTAGCCTGAGTAAAGACCCTCATCAATGTAGTGAACATCAGCCTAATCCACCAAGGCACCAAGCAGAATGGAATAAAGGCTTTCTCTCTATTGAGCTGCAACATTAATTTTCTCCTGTGCATAGAAATCAGTGCTCCTAGGTTTTGGTTCTTATGACTCTAGGACTATGCCTAAGGCCTTCAGACCGTCAGAATCAGACCGAGTAAGACCATAACTCTCAGGGATCTGCAACTGGCAGATCAGCCTCCAAAATCATGTAGGCCAGTTCCTATAACAAATCCCTTCTTACATATCTGTCTCTATCCTATTGATTTTTGTTCCTCTGAAGGACCCAACTAATATAGTTGAGATCAGCATGACTTTTTCATCAATACCACCCATCTGTTAAATTCCAGCACTCCCACACGGTGGCCATATTGAGTTAACATACAGTAAGTAGTTCATGATATTTGTGGGAAACCCTCGAGGTAATAATACACTTTTTACAACTGGCCAGATTCAAAACAAATGCCAGAATTACTCACTTTCTGAACTTTCTCAAGCACTGTATCAGAATATTGTTGGAATTGAGCTCATTGTGTCAGACTGTAATATAAATAACCAAATAATATACGCAATTACCCATAATAGCCAAGAACCACAGAAGCCCACTAAGTCCACCTGTACTTCCCGGGCACCTTCCAATTCAAAGTCTCTAGTTCTTGGATTATGAACACAGGCAGAATTTCCCATTGGGAGAGATTCTCCTGTATTGCTGGAACAAGAATAAGAGACTCCATCAGGAAGTGATTCGAAGATAAGGAAGTAGGTAACATAGCAGCAGGCCCTCTTTAGAAATTTTCCAGTGAGGCCCCTTTTGCTCAGGAGAGTAGGGAAGTTAACATTTTGAAATGACCTCTCAAGACACTGAATATCCATTTTATACTCAGGGAAGTGTTCAATGAGCTACAAGTATGTAATTTAAATTTCTAACTTACTTAGCAGCGTGACTATGGAGAAGGTAATTGCATGTCACCAATTTAGAAATGTCAATGGGAAGAGGAGTTGTCCACATCCCTATGGCATTTCATAGGGAGCAGTTAGATAGCAGGAACTTCTTTATAAATAAGTAAAGGAAAGAGACCGGGGTATTTCATGACACTTTATATTTAGTTGCCTCTTTTAGTCTAAAAAAAGATATCACTGTTGCTGTTTAGAGCTTAAACACAGCCTCCAGTGAGTGAGGAAGTGAACAAACCATACCTCTAAAGGCCCAACTAAAGCCAATTTTTAAAGCTCTTCAAAGGATGCTCTTTTGAAGAACCAGCAGTGACTTCTGTTGCCAGAACAAGCGATAAGTTAAGATATTCTCTTATCTGAAAGAACTTAAGTTCAGTACTAGCTGTTCACAGAAATACTTGATTCCCACTAGAAATGGAAGGGCTCAGTCAAGTATAGAAATAAAATGACTGATTTTACCTTGCCATTGCTCAGGGCCTCAACACAGACGGGACATTAGTAAACTATAGTCTGAATGGCAACTGTTATTAACACACTGTTCTGTATGAAAAGAAAGTCTTTGTGTGGGAACTATGAGTAGACATCTTCAGGTCTTCCATTCATTTCCTCTAAATTTCTAAGGTGACATCAGCCTTGGCAGAGGCAGCCTTTGGCTGCTCATGGGCTACCTTGCATGGTGCACACAGAGTGATTTCAGACTGCCTTCTTATCCAATCCTGTTTCCCATAGCACTAGTGACAATTAGCTGTGATTGCAGTGGCAGTTCCGGGCTGTGTGGGGTTGAAGCTGACATGACTACACTCATTTCCCCCAAAGATCCTGGACCTTCAGGGCATAATGGCTTTTTCTCATTAGATTCTGAGCCTAAACTCAGCTGGTAGACCAAAGGTTAACTGTTCTATTCCCCATTACCCAGAAGCCCCGAGTGGTAGTTCTCATTTGTATCATGATCAAATTTATTACCACTTGAAGCTTAGAGGACTTCCTTAGTGCTGGCCACATGTTTTGAAAAGCCAAAGTAAGGTGTGTGTACATGTGCACATGTATGTATGGCATATTTGTTTATCTTGTATGGTATATTTATATGTATGCACGTGCACATGAGGATGCCTGTGCACCTGTGCTCGAGAATATGGAAGCCAAAGGCTGATAGGGGTCTTTCTCAACCGTTCTCCACTTACATTTCAGGACAAGATGTCCTCACTGAACACAGAGTTAACTGCTTGACTATACTGACTTATCAGTGAGTTCTGCAGAGTCCTCACTGCTGTGGGAGGGTTGTAAACGTGCACCATCATCCCTGGACTGCTGGGATCCAACTCAGGCTCTCATGCTTTTACACGAAAGTTGTTTTACCAAATGAGCAATCTTCTCGTCCTAGGAACAAACTTTGCAAATGGAAAGAAAAGCTACAGAGAGGGCTGTAATTTTAATTTTTTCCAAGTCTACTTTTAATGGAGGTTCTTAAATGCTTTAACTTCCCTTCTCACCTACCACCCACCAGAGGCAGTGCAAAAGACAGTTACTAGAATATGGGCGAAGTGGACCTGTTTAGAAATGGCTCTTTGGAGCGCATTCCCTCTGCGTTGGCAGGAAATCAGCAGTTCAGTTGACGGGTCAGCGGTGGCAGCCCCATCCACTGGCAAACACTTCATGCAGACCAGTTCAGTAGTGTCTGGGTAGCAGCAGCCTGGTGCTGCCTAACAAGTAAGGCCAGGCCTCAGCTGAACTGGCACAAGTCAGCAGAAGGCATTTGGATCAGTAGGGATACCAGGAGATGTTCTCCTCCATGCCTCTCTCAGTGAATCAAACGATCAGGGAAGAGGAGAGACCAGGAAGCATTGCACAGAAAGCTCTACCAGCAAAACCCCCTCACATTCCGTTGTGTTCTATTTATACTCCTTCCAAACATCATGTGTCCTCCACGGGTCTTACCCCCCCACACATATTGCCTCAGTACATGAGTCTGTCTCAACTGACATCACTCTGCCAATTGGCCCAAGTCCAAGGAAGCAGCAAGAAGCTGCCAGAACACCACCAGTTCTTTGGTGCATTTCTCTCTATGGAGTCCCAACAAATGGAGCTCAACTATGCAATGTAAGGTGAACTAATACATGCCTATCGTTAGCAAAGAATCCTTCACTGTGAGTCCTTTCCCAGGCTTGCTTTAGAAGATCATTCTTTCACCTGTGTCTGCTTCAGGAGAACACCCCCTTTTATGTTTGCCCAGCAGAACATCATCTGACACAAATGACTTTCCAAAGAACCTTTAAGTTCAGAGGGTGAATTAGATTACACAATGTGTGTGTGTGAGTGTGTGTGTGTGTGTGTGTGTGTGTGTGTGCACACGTTTACTTAATTGAGAAAGAGAAAATTATGTATATGATAGCTCCAGCCAAAAAAAGTCAGTCATCTCACAATAATATTTTCCACTATAGCAGAGTTTATAGAACTAAGAAGATTATAAAACTTTTATTTTGCATCTCAGCCATTTTTTCACCAGTATATGTAAAGTAGGAATATAAGTATATTGTTTATTTAAACTAAGCTTTGATTTTAGGTCAGTAGTTCAAAGATTACTATAGAAAGTTGGTAAGTGGATCCCTGGGGCAGTAGGAAACAGGTTTTTAAATTTTATTTATTTTATTTTTCAGTTCCCATAAGACTCATTTCCAAACCCTGTGGGGTTTTATCAAGCTGAGCTTCAAGTATCTTGGTCTTTTCAGCCTCCAATTAACTTATGCTGTTCTGTGAGTTTTAATTCGGCCCTGCCTTGCTCATCTCCAGCGAGAAGAAAACCAACACTGGAAACATGGTTAAGCGAAGTGGTGGCTGGGAAATTGTTTTTTTAAGGGGTGGGGGATTTGTTCCCAAGAGAGAAAGAATGAACATCCCAAGCTTCTTAGACTATTCCAAACAGAATCTGTGATCACTTCAAGAACCAGAATATGGGGCAACAACAGTGGACACCTACCCAAAGGATCAGGGACAGTGTCTGGCAAGCCCACTGAAAATAAGCCTATTTACACACTCAGCCTTTCTGCCTTGTGTCGGTAGCTCCCTTGCTCTCATTCCGTTCCTTCGGCCAATTCCGGAGCTGCTGAAAGAGGACTGGTTTTTGTTCCTGGCAGCCCTTAACCACAACCAGCAAATTTAAACCCCTGGCTGGCTTGGAAGAGCAAGAGAGAACAGGGGTATCCAGCTTCCACATGGTAGGGAGGGATTCTGAAGTCTTTATAGAGAAGATAACCATTCCACACGGGCAGCCAAACAGGGTTTGGAAAAGGCCCTAGAACTGAGTCAACCATGAGTAAGAGCCTCTGAGCACAGTGACTGCAGCTGGTCACACACTTAGCCAGGCTTAGACTAAACATTGTGGCCTGTGTGCTTTCTCTGGTGTTTATTATATCCCGTTTGTAGATGTATCCATAACATTTTTAGAATTTTTTTGTACATGCAAATTTGTAACATTTCATTTCTACGCATGCAAAAGGCCAGCATGAATCAGTGCTTCCCCTGACTAATACCCAGCACTGGACTAACCACTTGTCTTCTCTTGGTTTATTTTTACAACTGTAGAAGAAAATGGCTCATTCCAATGCTTATTTGTTGAAATAGTATAGAGTTCCCTCATTCCGCTGATGTGAAAACCAAGGACAACTTGCTTCAGGGGTTATGCAACTAATAAACAATAGTATAATTCCACTCAGAGGAATTGTTAGGTCCCAACGCCACATTCTAAATCCTTACCCCACAGTACTCTGAGAGCAAAACCTGAAGTCTAACTCTTCTGAGCCTCAGACTCTGCAGTCAGTTTAATGTGAGGTGTAGATGCCATGAGTGTCCAGTTCTGGGATGGGATGGTCTCTTAAACCGAAGCCTGCTAATTCTGCAGGAGGAAAGAGCACTCCTGTACGCTCCCTCCACCCTGTCAGCTCTGCTTAAAGACATGGCGTGTGTAAGATGGTCTTGCTCTTGATAAAATGAGCCTGGGATCTATAAGCCAATCTCAGTGTTTTGGTGAAAATGGTGGATATATGGTAAAGTGTATCTATATTTTCCTTCAGATACGGTGAGTCTTAGAATGTCTACCTTCTTAGAAAAGATTCCCTCTCTGGAGTTCATGTACCAGCTACTAGCTCTTTGCTTTTTCTTTTTCTGTTTTTGTTTGTTGGGCTGGTTGGTTCTGGGGCAGGGGGCCTTTTTGCCTTTTCTTAAAATAAAATCCCATATGAGTTGTAAATATTCTTTTACCTCAATAATCTTAGACATGAATTCCAGGAAGTTCATGGATAGCAAAATTCATGGATGTGCATGTTCCTTAAGACATATCTGCACGTCGTTGACAAACATCATCCTATATACTTAAAACTATCTCTAGATTACTGCTAATATAAATAGTTGGTATATGATTTTATTTAGGATGTAATCACAATGATAAAAAGGTTCTGTACATAGTTCATATGTACCATTTTCTCTCAATATTGTTAGTCTGTGCTTAATGGTACATGCAGGTGCAAAACCTGTAAATACAGAGGAACATATCTGCATTTATCATTTCCTCATTTCGTAGTGTGTGTGCACATGCATGTGCATGAGTGTGTGTGAGTATGTGTGTGAGAGAGACAGAGACAGAGAAATGGGAAGAGATAAATGCCACACATGTCATAGTAACATCCATGTAGAGACCAAGAGCTGGCAATGGGCATCCTCCCCAGTTCTTTCCTATATTCACTGAGGCAGAAACTCTTATTGAACCGGGAACTTGGGATTTGACTGGTTTAGCTGCCGCTCTTGCCAGCAAATCTTGGAGAATCTTTGACTTCTAAGCACTGGGATTATGGGCAGATTACCATGCATGCTCGGTTTTTTCAATCATATTTATTGAGGAATGCATGACATGAGTTGGTGTGGTAGTCACAGGCTGACCTGCAGGAGCCCATTCTTTTTCTTCAACCAACAATGTGGATTCCAGGGATCAAATACAGGTCTTCAGCCTTAGTGGCAAGCACCGCTACTTTCTGAGAGATCTTGCTATCTGACCTATACAGCTTTTGTGTAGGTTTTGGTCATCCAAACTCTCATACTCGTTTGTGCAGTAAGCACTGTGTATTCAGCCATTTCACAGCCACATTTCTCCCAGTATTCGTTTTCCTTCTGCTTCAACTAGGTTTCCACTGTCAGTCCACAGAAACCTCTCTTGTCAGTCCATCAACCTCCATGTGTTCTCCATCTGGCCTCTCAAGAAGTGAAACCTTAGGTATGATACAGAGGGTTATAAAACGACTAATAAGTACCTAAAGATAAAAAATAAATACTTATGAATGATTTCTACTGGGACTCAATAGCTAAATGTTAAGTATGTGTTTTTTCATAAAATATCTTACTGTTCTAAAAGTCTCTTTTTATGGCATTTCTGTTTGCTGCATTAAAAAACAATTATTTAGTTTAGATTTTACTTCAGTAAATATACCCTCCCCATTTTACTACTGCTCTATATAATTGGAATATAAACAACGAATATATAAGAATGTTTGAAACTGTCTAGACTAAAGGGAATCCCAATGGTTCATCTGAATTGCCTTGTCCATATTCAGATAGAAAGACAGGTTAGAGAAAAGTCTGTAGTGACATATAGCTGCTAAGTGGACTTGGAACTATAAGCCATTCTTCAGAATTTGAACCCAGAGTCATCCATGATAGCATGCCTCTTTGGTATACCCCCAAAAGTTAAAATATTTGACACAATCACTTTTCTTCTGACTAGTCAATGCTTGGTTTTGACAAGACTCACTGATCTCTCTTCTCTAATCTGTCCATTCCTAACCTACTATGGGTATGGTACTAGGCATTTGGCAAGAAGTCCCACATCATACTCTAGGTATGACAGCTACAGTAACTGGAACTGATAATGCTTTACCTTTTCAAAGATTAGATCACACTTAAAGTTACACTAATGATAACACCATTTTTATTCATTTGTACTCTGCTGAGTAGCATGTACTATGGAAGATGGACTTAAATTTGGTAAGCTAGGAACTTAGCCTAATAGCCTTGTGTTTCAACATGTCATCTATATTCTCCCACAGGCATGGGGCATCCACATTTAACTGTCACCACCATGTTCAGCAAAGTGATGCTTTTAGGATGATTAAGAGGCCTAGGAGACACTCTCATATTGCCTGGGTCATCTGTTTAACAAACATATGAAGGAAAAAGTAAAGATTTCTTGAGAAAAGGAACCATTGGAGAAAGATTTTCCTAATGCTCTTGGTTAGAGGACTACTAGAGGACATGACTTCCACCTGGCCAAGAGCCAGCAGAGCTACCTACTAGGAATACAGCACCACTGTGAAGACAAAAAGACACACCCCGTGAGAATGCAGAGGTTGGGCCCAAGAGAGAGACACAAACCTCCAGCCATTTCTCAAAGGATGGTACCACACTGAAAATTATGATAGGTTGTCTCTAAATTCGTACCCGTTTTTTCAGCTATGAAGTTAGCATTAACAGGGGAGTAGAAGGAGATACTTCCCACCTCCACTTTCCTGCAGGCCACAACAGCAGGTGTGCCTATTTTCAAAGGAAAGTGAAATATTTGCCAAATCATTTGGCACACTCAAACCCAAAATGTGCCAAATTACCTGTCAAACTTAAATGGCCTTTTAAAAAGAAAGACAAATGGCCTACCCACCTTCATCTACATGGACCCACAGTGCCATCCAGTGGCTCATTGTGTCAGTCACAATGGGCTCCATTGTCTTGTAGGGTTTGGATCCAAGCTGAACAACCTGTCCGTGGCATTATCTCCTTCTCTACTCAGATCCTTTGGAACTGAAAAAGATGCAATGAATTGCATGTACGTTGGGTTAGAGGAGAGTTGGTGCCATCGCTTGTATGTCTTATCTATGGCATCCAAAAAGAGAGTAAGCTGCCTGTAGGATTTTCCAACCAACAGCTATCCAGGTATCATACTTTCACATAATCACTGACAAAACAAAACAAAGGAAAAAACATTATCATACACAGGTGTCTGTATTTAGCCCATGAGCACCTTCCCCTCATGGATAACTGGGCCAAGAAGAACATGGCAAACTATTTTATTTCCACACGGCAAACAGGGTTTATCTGTATCTAAGTCCTTACTTGTCCAAGTTCTCCTCTAAAATATCCTTTTTAATGGGTTGAAATTTTCTCTGTAGTGATGCTAAGAAATACCAGCCATATGAGCTGTGGCATAGCTAAAAAAGAAGAACAAAGTACACAGAGGAGAGAGGAGAATGAGATAGAGAGGTGTAGATTTTCCAAAACCTACTTTAATAAGGGTTCTTAAACACTTTAACCTCCCTTCTAGCCCACCACCCACCAGAGGTTGTGGAAAGAAAAGGTCAATAAGACAAAGGGAGATGTGAAGCTGTTTAGAAATGGTTCTTTTTGGTGATTTCAATCTTCATTGTCAGTTCAGGTCACAGGAATCAGCAGCGGTAGCTTGATCCACTTGCAAACACCATTAATGAATCAGCAATCACTGTTTGATCCACAGGAAACTGTGGGGTTCTGCCAATTGGCCCAAGTCCACAGAAGTGGCAAGAAGACCCCAGAATATCACATGAAGTTCTATGGTGTGTTTCTCTCTATGAAGACATGACAATGATCAGTGAAGAAGGGAAGGCAAACTAATGCCACAGCATCATCAGCAAAGCCCAATGAAGACCAACAAAGAGTGGCAAGGTGAACCAATGCCAGAATGTCATCTGCCCATTGAATTATATTTGTACCCTTTCCAAACACTACATGTCCTCTCAAGTATCCACTCTAGTGAAACACCATGTGTCCTTTTCCTAGGCAGCTTCCTGGAAAACACTACATTTATTTTCAGCAAAACATCCTCCCAGGTGTCAGCTTCAGCAAAGCATCTTCTTATAACAGTCTCCAGATATACATCACATGACACAACTGGGTTTCCAAAGAAACCAGAAATTTCCACTTGAGGTATTAGTTCTCTTCTATGTATACAACTGTAAGGTTAAGGTGTGCCACCTTTCCAACAGTTGGTTTTAGTAATAAACTGCACTGTGAGCAGAGCTTTTAAAAGGAACAAGGATGGTATGGTGACAGCCAAAGTTATGAGATGGGTTCCCTTTTAGCTAAAGGCTATAAAATATTTATGAGCTAAGTCAATCTAAACAGAAATAAGAGTGAATGGCCACTAGTTTGGCTCTAAAGAGAATCATAAACAAAAATATGAACAGAAACCACAGACTGCTAAAATGTCAGCTCTCACTCCTGATTTTCTTGTGTACCTTAGCGAAGATCTGTAACATGGTTCACCTCAGGTTCAGTTGGATCAAATCTAGGCAAGCTGTTGTGCCATTTCTTCACTCATTTAAAAGATACATCAAAGAAAACCTTGGGTCTAATTACATGGATCTTTACTTCCTAAAGAAACTAAATATCTCTGGTTCTAACCAGACTCTATCTGGGATTATGCCTACCCCCATTTTCGTGTTGTTATTCATTCTTACTCACTTTAACATATTGTATATAATAAACAGAAATAAAGAAAACATAAATGGTCAGCTAGGCTGACATGTTCATTTTGCAGATATGAAAATTGAGACCCATTTTCTCACCTACATTTTCTAAATAAATCCAATGTTTTTTTTTTTTTTTTACAACAGAAGACATAGCAGGAAAAGTGAGATACTTTCATATTTTCATAATAAAAAAATATTTCTGATCTGTCCCTGCCACCACCTCTCCATTCTAAATTCTTACCTTCATACCCACAAATGAGGGTAACTTTCACCTCTCACCAAATAACTTTATTTTTGCAATAGATGGAGATCACTACATAAAACCATAACTGGCCAAAAATCACAGCACAACTTCTACATCTAAGGCTCAGGTACTATGGAAGAATAGGGGGGTGGAAAGGGGACTAACAGAGAAGCTGCACTCGTGATAAGTAAATAATATGGTTGACCTAAGCAAGACCTGAATAAAGACAACATCAAGAACAAAGACAGCTGAGGCTCCTTCTGAACAAGGAACTACAGGCAATTAAGAAATGCTGAACGTGGGAGAAATAGTTTTATCCAGGAATGATTCCTTCCTCCTATTGATTATCTAATACCAAATGGTTACATCTGAAATCATACACATATAAGCAACACTAAACAGACTCTTGTATTTGCGTGTGCATGTGTGTGTGTGAGAGAGAGAGAGAGACAGACAGATAGATAGATAGATAGATAGAGAGAGAGAGAGAGAGAGAGAGAGAGAGAGAGAATAACAATTCAAGAAAGAGAAGCCATGAGTTTGAGAGGGAACTAGTTGAGGGATAATGGGAGAAGTGGGAGAGAAAAAAGAGAAGGAGGAAAACAGTGCAATTTTATTATAATAAAATTACTTTTAAGAAATTGGGGGAATTATCCTGGAATAAAAAATTGTGAAGAAAATCATTAATACCATCTTGCTGGGAATTATTTTCTATTACTATTTTAATAGTTTACACATTTAACTATTCTGTTAGAATCTCAAAACATACCATACTAGCATCTTGAAGAGTCAATGTAGTTGCTTTACATAAGGAAGGATTAAATCAAATGGTCATTAAAGATGATAAGCTTTTAAAAAGGGATGAGAAGGAAACATACCCAAACTTCATATTGATAAGTAACATACTATGAATTTATCAGGCCAAAAGATAGTAGAATTCTACTACCTTCGTCTGTCTCTATTGGGAATGAGGTGAACAGGAAACATTCAGTGACACACCTATCTGTGCTTAGGAACCAGAGATTTTGAGTGTCCAACTCTGGTGGAAGCTGGCTTATTTGGACTTAGAAAACTTCTACTGGAGAAACTATGGTTTTCAGGGTTGTTCCACTTAAAATAAAGGCATAGCAAAGCAGTTTAATAAACACAATGTCTAAGTCTAGGAGAGTTGTAGTATATGAATGCTTGTTTGGTGAGTAGAATTGATAAGTCATGTGTGATAAGTCATTTAAAGAAGCCATGCTTGGACTACAGGATGACCAGAGTGTCTGGGTGGGTAGATTACAAATGTTTCCCCACTGGAAGTAGAGCTTTCTAAATCATTGGGCATAGGGCAAAGTGACAGAAGTATAGGCAATACCATTTGCTCAGCTGAGGTTTAAGGAAGAGGTCCTCACACCAAACTCTGGGCTGTGGGTTTTTGTTTAGACACGCTGGTCACATCTATTTAAGATCCCAGCTCCTTTGGTAACAACAAACACACAATCTAACCAATCCAAATTAAAGAAGAAAATAAACACCAATTAATTATAAACCTCAACAACTATAGACTACCACCACACACAGCTAAGCACATCAAGTCCCCAATGGGGCTGACATCTTTCTCTTCCTCCTTCCTCATCAGTACATATTTATTGACACCTACTTCAAAACACAAATTATTCAACTCCAGTGTACTTCAGAGCCTCGAAATATAGCTTATCTTTATTTCTTACCCTCATTTCTACATCCTGATACCACCTGCCAATTACTCTATTCTCTTCTTTTTTTTTTTAAAATTTGCCCTTTCATTACTTAAGTATAAACTATACACACGAGATCACGGTTTGTTATTCAAGTCATGTATGTAATAAGCCAATTGATTGCAAGTAAAGTAAACTGGCTAACTTGGCCTAAGTTTATTTTATTCATAATAAATTAAACTTAAAAATTAATATGAAAAGACAAAATATATTTAATGAATATATTCTCACAGATAAAATTATAATATGGATTATTCTTTGGAATAAGTAACATGAGGATATATATTTAAATATTAATGCCTATCTTTCAGGACATGATAGATAGGCAATCATACAATTCTAGTCACAATGATATGTCCTTTCTCCTTTATTTTATTGGATATCTTCTTTATTTACATTTTACAAAATGGCTTTTCTAGCCTCCTCTTACTGTCAGATCCTTGTTGTTCGGGTCCTTTCAGCTTTAGGGTACATCAACTAAACACAATCATTCATTCCAGCCACAGGGTAGCCTTGGGTAAGAACCATCCCTGATTCAGGTTACAGGCTACACACATGCTGGTCTAGGCTGAACTAAGCTAGTCTAAACAGTCATGAAAAAATGAGGGTTTTTTTTTTTAGGTAGATATCACAAATACTTCTTTTATTATATATTTTATTTGTCATAAAAGTTCATAGAAATTTTGCTCAGACTTATAATAAGTTCCTGACTACTTTAAGATGAAATCTATGTCTGTCAAAGGTTCTGTCACTTGTAGATAATGGCTCAGTTCCACACGGTTGGTTAGAACCTGGAGTCAGATACAAAGTTCTTCCATAACTTTCTTGAGCCTGTAAATTATAAAATGATCAATAGATTGGGTCAGCAATTTTCCAGCTGCTTTGCTTTTTAAAAACTTTTTCAGAATAACACTCCTAGCATCTTTCTAATGTGCAGAATGAGGCATTTAGCCTCTGCTTCTGTGTGGGTGTGTAGAAAGCAACATGTATGGTGTCATCAAATTCTACAGGTCTGCGTGTACTGCTGAGGAAAATATGGAAGTTGTATGTGACAATCACATTCTTATTTTAGTTTCCTTTGCTTTTTGTACTTTGTCAAATCCTTTCCAGGTTTTCTCCTTAGGTTTTTCCCATCTTTATACTACCCATAATAGGGTTACTTTAGTAGAACAGCCCAGACCAATAGCATTTGAAATGTCTGATCATTTAGGAATGAGACAACTCAGAAATCCAATGTGATACAAGGGTAAGAGGTGATTTTCTGCTCCCATCAAGTTCAACAACTTTAAGGGTCCCGGCTTGCTATGAACTATGCACATCCTTCCTAAAGTCTTCTACTTCAAAAAACTCATAGCTAATTTTGAAGAATGGTTCAAATTCTGCTTTGTTACACTTTAGTGGCATTGTGGAGAAAGTTCCAATTGGTTCATGTTCAATTTTGCATGAATGCATACAGAAAGGTTAGCAGGCATAGCCTGTAGATTCTCTGCAAGCATCAGGGGTATGAGCACCTGGGAGTGGTGTGGAAAATGAATTGGATCATTCTGAAATGAAATGAAGAAGATTCCTGGTGAACCAACACAGACAACTGACATGATACCATACAGTATTAGGGTAACAATTGTGGCTTCACAAATGCAGATCCACAGACATCTACCATGACAATCAATGTGTCAGATGGCAGAATTACTGTTATGCATCTGCCCTACTCCTGGCAAGGTAATTTCCTTCATCAAATTTACCCAAATGGGAAATCTGTCCACAGCTGATGACAGCAAGAATTTCCCTTTGCAACTCGAATGGCAGCATTGTAGGAAGGTTACTAGCAATCCAGGCAGGATCGGGGACAAGGTAACAAAGGATTTCTCCTGATCCTATTGCTTTTGAACAGGTAACACCGAGAATATGAAACTAAGAAGTTTCTCTTCTGAACTATAACCCTCTAGGTGTCTGTTCTCATTGAATCAGATACACTTTATTTTGTTTGGAGTTGTGACTATAAACTACAGTAGTTTTAAAACAATGTATATTGTTCAAACAGCTCCTACTACAAATGTCTCCATAATAACCCTGTGAGATAGAACACTTTCTATTTGTCCCTTCTCAACAGAGAAAGATACCAAAATTGTAGGATTTATTCAAAGACTTGAGAAATGGCATGATACTCTCAAATCATCTGCTTTGTTAGTGAGCAAGATAACCAGAGCCTTTGTTATAATCTGACTCCAGATCTCCATTTTCTTTTCTGCGCATTGAGAAAATCTGATCTATACTCTTTGGGGGATAAAGCAGCTGATCCATCTCCTGCTTCCACAATTGTACCTCAGACATAACAGATAAAGCCACAAGATGTGAGCTATCTGTTTGCTGTCTACTGTTTAACGTTTAGCTCCATAACCTAAAACACATGAGCTTGTTTATTTTATGAACAATCACATGCCATATTAAAATTCAAGGACAATTTATTTCTAAAGGAAGGGACGAACAAATTTGAGCAGACATGTAGGTATGCACTCTGCATTTGGAGAAAGTACTAGATAGTAACCGCCCCTTAGTGAGTCTTAGGATTGTCAAAGCAATTTCTCCTAGGCTTCAAGTGTGGCTTTTTAAAAATGCCTTCAAGACTGCCCTGAAGCAATTGCTTCCCTGGAGCACCCAGATCCCAACAAATTTTTGGACAGAAAAATTGACCACAATTGTCTTCCATTTTGGAATTTATGAAATATCATAATTAAATTTCATAAGGTCTTAGCAGAGTACACAGCTCATGTTCAATATGTATTGAATAGACTCACAGTAAAATGGTAGGGTGGGAACATTGCCAGGAGTGCATGCTCCTGCTGAACTTCATTCTAAAGTAAAATAAAAGAAGCATCTGAGTTCTAGAACATTTCTTCATATCTCTGATGTCATGGTTCCCAGCAAAGATTTGAGTTGTTGCCTTTGGTCATGACATTTGGTGATAAACAGGATCCACTCCACTGTCTTCAACTTATAAAAGACAAAAATGCCATATTATGAAAGATAAAGAAAGGTGGGCACTCAGGAAAATAATGTAGCACCAGCAGAAGCCTGGTGATGCTCAGCTAATGATGTCAAATGATGTTGATGGTGTTGGGTCCCTCTTTCCTCAGCTACCTTCATCTGTCATGGGTATACTTGTTTCTGTCAGTTCCATCTGCATACATTCTCCTTACTTGATGATTTCCATATTTTCAATGTATTTTCAATCATTTTACCTTGTAGCCCTTAACTATGACTATATGTCAGTAACCCTTTACTGTGTGTGTGCATAGAGAAACAAAGTTCTGCAGTGACATGAATGGTAAATAGCCGTGGTCTTCCCATTAGACAAGGGCACTGTTTCTCTTGGGTAGTTTCTCTGGAATATTTCTTGATGAAACAGAGAGAACAGTGGGCAAAATAAAACGCCTTTGCTTAACCCCAAGAGTCCTATCTCTCTACTTCACAAGGCATTGCCTTTTTCATTAGTAGAGGAAGGCCGTAGTCCCCAAGGCAACCATCAGACAAAGTTCTACATGTGCAAGGCAGATTGGGCTCTTTCAGTTAGTCACATATCTAGGAAGATTACCTTAAACACAGTTAAAGTTGCTACCTTGAAAGAACACCCAACAACAACAGTCAGCTGACTGCTCCAAATTGGGCATACAGTCTGCACACAGTAATGTTTGGTGTGATACTCAGATGGCAGACAGAACTGAGTGTTTCCCTTCAGCCCTGTCTTTCTCTCTGTAGAACTCTGATAGTTTTGTTTTTTACTATGATTCTCCCAGATGAATCACCCTTTGGGTAAGTCTTCTGTCTTGAAAGCCCACTAGTCCATCTCCCTCCAAGAATAATGCTGCAGGAAATAGATGACTGTGCAACTCTAGATGACTTCTTCTGCATCACCTCAGGTCCACCACAGATTCCCATGGATCCCTGCTTCTAAGCTTAAATCACTGGCCTAGGACCTATGCCTAGCATTTCAGCTGCCTTCTGATGATAGCCTCTGACGAGGTTTCTTTTTACAAAACAGGTTGAGTTGGTACACAGTTCCTAAGGATCACTGAGTGCTTGGTTTGTGCTGGACTCTTGGTTCCTGCCATATTCCCACCATGGTGGTAGAACACTAGGAACTGATCTCCAGTGTAAGGCCTCTGACTTCAACAGTTTCCCACTCTACCCACCTTTGTTGTAAGATAAGAACCTTCATTATCAACTGTACCCCCAGTCCCAAAACACCCTTGGCAGGAAACCAGGAGGTTGTCTTCTTCCTGGAAGTCTTCCTGGAAGACTATTGTCAATGCTCCATGTGTGTTTGTGTCCTTTTAGGAAAGTGTTTTACTACATGGCTCCAGTTGGCTCAAAGTTATGGTCTTCCTGCGTCAGCCTCTCCTGTGCTGGAATAACAGATCCGTGACATCATATGCAGCCATTGCAATCTTGGCTATTAAACCTAAACTGCCAAAAGAAGAGAGAAAATGGCCAGGATTTGTTGGATGCACTTGCAGCCCCTATATTAGACCAGGATTTGTTCTTTTAGTAGCAGGTATAGATGCAAGAGAGGGAAATGAAGAAAAGTCTCAGCAGTTCAGATTTCTTGTTGTTCTTACAGAAGACCTGGGTTTGGTCCCCAGCACCCTTACAGCTTCTCACAATTATCCATAATTCCAATTCCAGGGGATCTGATGCCTCTTATGAACCCTGTGGGCACTGGTCATGTATGTGGTGCACATACATACATGCAGGAAAACCATTCATATACATAAAAACAAGTAAATGCATCTTTTAAAATACAAAATAAAAATCAAACAGGAATGTCCAACCCATGGCCTGTGGATCTCATAAGCACAAGGGAGGCTTTGAATGAAGCTCAACACAAAATCATAACCATGTGTGTGTTTGTGTTTGTGTGTGTGTGTGTGTGTGTGTTTGTGTGTGTGCGTGTGTGTTGTAGTGATAATTCTGTGTCATAATGTTAAAGGGTTGGACACAGGTTCATCTAGTAAAGTGCTTGCCACACAAGCTTGAGTTTGGATCTTCAACATCCATGTAGAATGCCAGGCATAATGACAAGTGCTTGTTATCCCAGAATTGGGGAAACTGAGTCAGTAGGAATGTGGGAGCTTGCTGGTAACCTTGGCTAGCCCAATCAGTGAGATTCAGTTCAACTGAGAAACCTTGTCTTAAAAACTTAGGTAGAGAAACAATCAAAGGGGACACTTGACATTAACTCTGGCCATCATGTGCATGTGAGCACACATGCATGTGTGCATATATACTTAAATGTGGGGAGAATGGCTAATATAGGACTATAGAAAAAGGAATGCATGAGTTCTAGACCAGGCCAGGGGGTGGGCCTATGGGTACTTCCTTTCTCTACCTCCCGGCTTCCCTATTGCTCTTGAGAGAGGCAAATGTAAAATGCCTAGGGAGGGAAAAGCTCTCCCCTCTCTCCCCTGCATGCTTTGTGCAGCAATTACCTTCTTGCAAGGGTCTCTCCACTGGCCGATGAGAAGAGTAAAAAGCCTGGCCTTGTTGCTGAGCTGTACAGAACTGTGGTGGCTGACTGGACAACCGTGGCTGTGGCTGTGCATCTGGAGGCTGTAGAGGGAAGGGCCGGGCTCTCATCCTGTTCCTCCAGCATCCCCGGGCACACAATCTGCTACATTATTGACAATGCTGAATGATGTGGATGCCATTTATTAGTTTTCAATGGCTTCTATAAAAATGAACCTCACGCCATCTGCCGAATTAGGATTCAGAAGCGGCCCTGGTTATAAAATATTTGCGGCTGCTTCTGCTATTATATAAGATTTTACATTTTATAGCCACCCCGTGGGACTTGACATGTAAATTAAGGTACATATTTAGAAGCAGTAAATAAACTGAGGAGAGCAGCAGTACAATTAATGAATGGACAGAAAATTGCACATGGGCGGAGAGAGAGCTTTTCTATATAGAAAGTTGGCCATGAAATGAGGTTTAAACAGTCGCCTGTCACTATCATTAAGACATTAATAGTAAACCTAACACACTGGAATTCATAAGGAAGAGATCTCAGAGAAGCGAATAAACGCTCTCTATAAAGGAGAAATCCAGTGGGTATGGCTTCCTCTCTCTTACCATCTCAAAGGCTTAGGAACTAGTCTAGTTATTCAAAACCATCCTGCAGTCTTACCTCTGGCAGAATAAATGTTTTGATTAAAATAAGAAGAAAAGGGAAGAAATGTATGGAAAGGATTCAAGGCCTTATTCTACTGCCAACCAACTTTCCAAACTCACCACCCAACTTTGTCACCCTCTCCTGCCTCTGTGTCCCTCATGACATCATCACAGAGTGATTCAGAAATGTCAGAGCCAATCAGAGTCAACACTGGATGCTCACATTCCCTCCGAAGCTTAGGTTCCTCCTGAGCGCTCCTCCAGAGAAGGACCTACTCCTTAAAATCACTGCCGTTTACTGCGATGTTGACCTGGCTCTGATATTTCAAAACAAACCACAATTCTTGAACCAAAATGAGAAGTCCTCTCTGAAGTCCCTCTTTCCACACATCCTTAGCCATAGCTTAGGGAACTCTGTCCCCCTCCTCTCTAGGAGAGCTACAATGTACCAACACATGTTTATTTTTACCATTGGCAGTGGTTTTGGTGGTGGTGGTGGTGGAAGTGATATCAGCGGTGGGATTTGGTGAGACAAAGTACAATACCTAGCCCTGGCTGGCCTGGAATCATTATTTATACCAGGCTAGCCTTGAACTCTCCATGTTTACTGTTTGTGCCTGTCATTTGGCTTTTCAGAACACATGGCAATGTAGTGGGGGGGCAGCGGGTGGGGAGCAAAGTCTGGGGACTTCACCTCCCTACCTCCCTAAAGCTATACCACGAAGTCTGGGAGACCCTCCAGTAGGATGAGAGGAAACTGGGGGTTTATAAAAAATAATAAATCTTTTCACATGGTGGCTGGTCAGAACAAGGCCATCACCCGGGCTGGCTTCCACTTTCTTGCCTGAAGCTGCTTTCAGCTCCACACCCAGCAAGCCTCAGCCTGGAATGCTGCCCCCCCCCATCTGTCTTGAAGGGCTGCTTGTACTAATGGTGTTTAGAGCCTTAGGAACCACTCCCTGCAGCAGCACAGACCTGAAAGATAATCCACAGATAGAAAGGGCTTCTAGCCCACCACTTTATATTAGAACAAAAATAATCATGGTAATAGCTTGCATTCTCCTTGATACCTTTCACTCAATAATGTCAAGTAATTTGTACGCAAGTAATTAAGAAAACACTCCTATGTGGTAAGTTACTAATTTAGCTCCCATTTTAAAGAGAGGCAGGAAGAGCCTTAATGATTTTCTCCAGGGAACAGCAGAGCAGGGAACAGAAGCGGTGGGTATGTGATGATTTGTGGAGTAAGATCTCTCATGTTCAGCTCTAATCCCTAATATTGGGCTCACAAAATTGCTTCGGCGTGGGAGTTGGTCTCAAATCTCTTGGGTGGTGTTGCTGGTGTAGTCAAGAGCGGACTGGTTTTTGCTGTGGAGCAGGCTGAATTTTGTAGCTGTACAAATTTGTGTGCTCTCTTTCTGTTGTATAATCTATAGCATTCCCCTCTCTGGTATTTCCAATCACCATGAGCTGCAGAACCTTGGAATGAATTGGAACACTGTAATTTTCCTTCCTTATTGATTTGGGAGGAGGGGGGAGCAATGGGGAAAGAAATGGGTAAGGTCAAAATCTCCCAACTACATCCCAAATCCACTTCTTGTTCCTCAAGATTGCCGATTCGAGTTCTCTTTGTGCCTCAGCTCCCATCCTCGGAGAACCGGTTGTAGCATCACATGACCGGGGTGTCCAGGACATGGCACCCTGGCCTCTATCTATGCACTCTTACTACCCTCCTGCTTAGAGGCTCTACAATTCGTAGTTTTAGATGAAAGACTATGAAGATGATTCAGTGGATAGAGTATTTGCCATGTGGACACAAAGCCTTGAGTCTGAAAACCCAGCATTTATATTAAAAACTGGGCTGGCTATATAATGCTTGTACTCTTGAAGCTTGGGAAGCAGTGGAGAAGAATGTCTAGGCTTGCTAGTCAGCCAGCATAGCCATGTGAGCTCTAGGTTCAGTAAGAGACCCCATCTGAAGGAGTAAAAAACCATAAGGGAAGAAGCCTGGCATCAATGTCTGGCCTCCACATGCACATGAATACATATCTGTCCATGATTATACATGCACGTAAACACACACATGCATGCACCCACATGCATATACACACAAACACATGAAACACAATTTTTAGGTGGTTATGGGGAAATGACATTTAATAACAAGGCAGCCTTCTCTGACAATAATGTCATTATTTGTAATTATTCTTTTCGTGGTAGAAGGCTGTGTATTTTGAAGCTGTTTTTATGAGATACGACATTCAATTTCTATCACATTCACATGAAATTTAAGCTGACAAAGGGGGAAAGACAATTACTAAATTGCTTTTAAATGTATTTTTTCACTCTTAGGCAGAGCAAGAACTTGGAGAATCCTGGGAAGAGGTATAAAATTTCTTTGTGAAACAGGCAGATCGTAGAGAGGGAAGATAGAATTTATTGTTGTTATTAAAATAGTTGTCGATGCTCTTGAAGGTAGCTATGAGCTGTAGTCTTATATAACTTCAATAATTATAGCAGTAATTAGCACAGGTAGGCATATAGGAAAGTATAAACATGGAAGTAGATAAATATACTGGTAACTACATCAATAAAGCACTCTCCAAACATAAACTGCTCTATAAATGCTAATTAATTACATAAGTAGGCATATTACTGCAAAGATAAACAATTCACACGAACACACAGCACACAACACATTTGCAACCCGGCTTTTCCACGTCTCCCATCTGCAGCCTCCTGAGATCCCAAACAAACTGTCCAGAAGGCTGAAGCTCTATTTCCACCATCCCCCCAACAACCAGTGACCACATGCCTAGTAAACGCTTCAAGTGTTACCAGTTCCACAGGATCATGCTAAGAATGCAAAGCAGACACTAGGTTTTTCATGCTTGCTTTTAGTGTCTTGTTGATACCTCATATTCTCTAAAAATGGGAATAATAATACTTTGGCTATTTTGCTTAACAAAGTATGCTATTAAAGTTGATTTTACTGTTTCTTTTTCTCTGTGGCTACTAGTGCTGCTCTTAACGATCAAACCTCAGTTTGTGTAATCAATAGGGGAAGTCTGAGGTGAGGCGTGCCCTGGAATCTCAGGCTGTGATTTGCCACCATGCTCTACCTGTCTGCAAACCTGTAGAGCAGAGTGAACCCAAGTACTTTCTCCGTGCTTGGACTGACTGTGGTGAACAAAAGGACCAGGCAATCCCACTAACCTGGGAAAGACAACATGTGGACCAGACACACTGAATCAAGGGGTTCAAAGCATGCTAGGATAATTGGACTACTTCCCTTCAAAGCTCAGGTAAATCAGTCTATAAAGTCTTGGGCTAGTAGACATGCCAGCTAGGTATTTATAAGGACAGGAGAGGGGTAGGCAGAAAAGAGCAAATGGAAGATGAGATAACTTTGGGGTCAGTTTACTTTCCAATTTATCCAACCTGGCAATCACCTACATGTCTAGAATATTTGCAAAAATTCATTCAGGTGGAAAATTATCTGGTAACTTGTTTGAAAACAATACATAAATAAAAATTACTACATTGCTTACTGTAAAATGACTTTGACAATTGTGACATGAACTCTAGTTAGGGTGCTAACTCTAAACAACTCAAGTTCTGATCCTTAGTCCTGTTTAAGTAAATTGCTTACAACACTTGAATTTTTATTTGCATAGTGTTTTTGAAATACTCTTTCAATGAGTCCAGAAGGCTGGAAAATCAAGAAAGCAAGATTAACTCCATTAAAATAATTAATGCAGTTCCCTACAATTGTGTGAGAACATAATATGTCAGTGTTACTGTATTTGAAAAAATATATAACAAATAAACAAACCACTTAGAACTGGGGAGTATGCAAAGTGCATAGAACCAGCAGCACGAACCTCCTTTTCACACTATGGGCACTGGTGGCCACCACAGGAGAGTCTTCTTAAAGTTCCCTCTTTTCCCATTTTTCTTATCTTCTAAAGCTCTTACTGCTCTTCTAACTCAGCTTCACCCTCTTTTTGAATGACTATAAAGGCATTTAAGACTTGAAGGAAAACATTCTCCAAGATGATAAAGTACTCAAGGCTTGCCCAGAACAAGAAAATAGCCCTGTTCATGTGCCCTTTCCCTACTGTTGATACAGGGGCCGAATGAAGCTTCATATGATAGGACCAGCCATCAAAATGTCAAGTAGAGAAAGTAAACTGCAGAGTGTAGTCCATTATCCTCCTTAAACCGGAGGAGAAACTTCCTAACAAGGCTCTGATTCCTAGCTGAGGGCATCTCCCTCCATTGTAGCACAATCCAGTACAATGTACATATAACCCTATTTCACCTCAATAATAACTACTCAGGACAAGGGAGGGTCTCAGGAAATAACCAAGGAGCATTGAGTATCTCCTTTGTTTGGTTTGCGCACACACACACACACACACACACACACACACACACACGAGAGCGCACGCACCCTATAGACAGAGTGAGGAATCCCCCATGTTACATAGCAATCACTCTCTTTTCTTTCACTTGTTTGTTTGTTTTGAATCACTAGAACACTGCTGATTTGCATGTTGTTTTCAAAAATTTGCATAGTGCATTTAAGAGGCTCTGTCTCTCCAGCAACTCTCACTGCCATGGAGATGTGGTTGCAAAGCATACAAAGAAAGCCTTTATATCTGCAAACATCAATACAATGAAGCTTTTAAATGCTAAAGAACATAGAAGGATTTTCTTTGCAGCAAAGTACCAGTGTGAGAATTTTTCATAAAGCTGTCCCTTTCTTATTGTGGTCATTAGGCAGCTTGGAAGCCTGACAATGAGTGGCCATGAGAGGCTCAAAGTGTCCTTCCCTAAGAACATTATGATCTATCTGGGACAGTCTCTAGATATTCCTGCAGCCACTCTGTCCTCAGAGCCTCTGGAATCCTATTTTCCTAGTGTTTCCCAGAGCAGAACCACCATAGTACACTGGCAGCCATGCTAGGGACCCCTGCCCATCTGCCTTGGCTCAGGACTCCCCCATCCATAAGTGAGGCTCGGCAAGTTGTGGGAAGTGTTTGTGCACCTGTTTAGGTTTCGTTTTGGAAACAAGGATGACACTGTGCAAGAGAGACCACCTGATTCTACTCATGCAAAAGAATGAAGAAAAAGCCTTTTTCTCAGCCCCCCACATGAATGTGATATTATAACTCTTGTTGGAAATTAGACTGGATGTGCACAGCCCTCGTTGTCTCTTCTATAACAGACTTGACTATATACAGGCCCTTCTTTCCTCTAACCAAATAACTCACCCATTTACCTTTGCCATGGTCTTTTATTTTAATCCCTCAACACTGAGCTCTTCATAGAAGGAAGAGACAAGTGAAAATGATAGAGTGAAGCTGTTTCTCCAGCCACTGCACAAAAAAATGACCAGAAGTGAATGAAGAAGTGGGGAGAGTGGGGAGGAAACTCAAAACTGAAAAGAAACTCGAAGAGAACAGCTCGCTCTCCCCACGCCATGTTCTGTAAGCAGATGTGGCTCAGGTAGCACCAAGCTCTCTTTCCTTGCTATAGAGTGCAAGTCCCAGGGCTGAGAACACCAGCCTGCTGGGTTTGAAAACTCTAGATTATGATTCAAATAATCAGTGTCTCCTTGGCCAATTTTATGAATTCTTAAAACTAAAATAACAAGATCTCTATGTTAAAGATGTAAGGTCTCTATGTTACAGAATAATAGGATTAAACTATGTAATATTCTATTTTGTGCTGTTTTGAGACAGTTCTCATCATATATACAACCCAGGCTAGTCCCCAAACTCTTGATCCGTCTGCCTCAGTCTCCCCTCTGTTTCTGTCTCTCCCTCCCTTTCCCCCTCTCTCTTCATCCCTCCCTCCTTCCCTCCTTCCCTCCCAGGTATGCATGTGTGTGTCAAGACTTTCGTGTGCTGGTCAGGGAATAACCTTCAGGAGACTCCTTCCATTATGAGTGTTCCATGGATTGAACTCAGGTAGACAAGATTGCAGGCATGGTCCTTTACCCACTGAATCATTCTGTTAGCATTCACTATATTTTTGAGATGAGTCCACATTGACCATTTGCCTCTCACAAGTTAACCTACAAACATTCCTTGACATTCTACTATGTCTTCAACCTGCATCATGCCTGCGTATTTTCGTACATACCCTGTAGCTTTAAGACCATAGAATTAATTTCACTGTAACAGTTCTGCAGACATTTAGAAAATATTTACACTGTTTTTATAAATCATATTGTTTACTATACAGCCTTTGGGTTATTTTCCTGAGAAATTTCTCTACAGAAGCTGCACTCTGCCTCTTATGTCTCTATCTCTGCACACTGGGCTAATAGTTTTGTATATATTCCACTGCCCTGTTCACTTCAGACCTTTCTAATCCCAGTAACCCTCCACTGTGTTTCTACGTTCCCATCAAGGTATAGCTGAGGCTATTACAGTAAGAATAGTAGACTGTTGAGATCCAGTGTAGTGGCACATGCCTTTAATCTCGATACTCAGGAGGCAATAAGATCTCTACAAGTTTGAAGCTACTCTTCAAGAGTAAATAGATTAGTCTTTCTGAGGCTGGCTGAATTTACTTAGCATGGACACCTCCAAGTAGTACTTGCTTTCCTTCAAGAAAAAAAAAACCATCATTCTTTATGGTTGAAAAAATTATTGTAATATATGTCACATATTCTTTATCCATTCTTTTAACATCTATATTGATTTCACAGTGTATGTATTGTGAGAAGTACTGCAATAAATGCTGTGCACCTGTCTCTGATATGATGTCTTGGAAACCTCCAGTAGCAGGTAACCACTGGTAACCAACTGCCTGGGGTTCAGTTGCAAGGCTCCTGTTCTAAGCCATTATATAGGCCTTAACATGTTCCAGACTCTCTTTACTTGTTCCAATTCAGGAGTCTTATTCCTATCTAGATGGGAAGATGCACTAGGCTGGAGGCTCTTTGAGTATTAAGACTGTGGAGGGATAAGAAATTGAACAGCCTGAGGGCTGCTGGTCTCCTGTCTGCTGGAGGAGAAGCACACATTGTACAAGGCTTTGCAGGACCGTGGGTAGTCCACAGTTCTACTTCACAACTTTAAGCAGGAGAAAATCAGAGGAACAAATGGACTTGTCCAAAATCACAGGGCTTCATATCAAATTGCAAAAAGGGTTAGTTTCCTATTAACCCAGTGTGCAGAAAGAGACCTAATAGGTAGAGTACAGCATCTGTAGAGAAATTTCCCAAATAAATAACTTAAAATTTGTATAGTAAACAGTATGATTTATAAAAACAATTTAAATATTTTATAGACATTTACACAACTGTCAAGTTGAGATTAATTCTATATTGGTCTTGAAATAGCATAGACTTAAATGATGTGCCACCACACACCTAGGTCTGGGCAGCTATCCCTAGCCTGTGTCTGTATTTTTTCTCTAGTGATAGAGCTCATAGTGAGAATGGAGCTCACACTTCTATTCCTAGCTACAGAGGGGTGCTATCCATAGAAATAGCTGAGCTCAAAGATTACATATCTCCATTAAAGGAGGCTGCTTCCAGCAAGTAAAGTTCTGGCCATCATGAAAGATCCAGACTAGAAAGGCAGAGACAATCTAGTCCACTCAAGGCCACTGTAATCTTAGCCTGACCAGCCAAGCCATATGTCAACTCAGTGTGAAGGGGAGGTCACATAGCAACACTAGAGGATGGGGTCCTGGGTTTTCTCCAACCTCATAATCACTAATAGAACTCTGACTCTGGGCAGTTTTCCTCAAGTTTCCTTTTCCTAGATCTTCTTTCTGGTGGCCATTTCTTTATAAATTGTAAGTGATCAGTGGCCACCAAACATAATGACAAAGCCACTAACTACTTCATTGCCAGAAATAATCAACAGTTAATTCTACCTCCAGAAGAAGAAGAAGAAGAAGAAGAAGAAGAAGAAGAAGAAGAAGAAGAAGAAGAAGAAGAAGAAGAAGAAGAAGAAGAAGAAGAAGAAGAAGAAGAAGAAGAAGAAGAAGAAGAAACAGCAGCAGCAGCAGCAGGAAGAGGAGACATCATCAGAACAATTTTTAACCACTCTCTCCTGCCTCAGGCCTGAATCACACCGTCATTCGGCAACTTCCCCAAGTTTGTTCATCTTTGAACTTCAGAAGGGATAATTCTTGCCTCCTCTGCTCCAGATTTTAACATTTCTTTCCAATCAAGAATTAGGAGAGACTTCTCACTGCTTCCTTAGAAGCCGCAAACCCATCTCAGGCTGCGATGCAAATGAAACCTTTCTCAGCAAGTGTAAGACACACAGAGCCCACTGACTCATTAGTCTAGCATGCTTCTGATCCTAGGCTCTAACCATGGGACCCCTAGGTCCTCAATTCCTACTAAGATCAAAGTCTCCAGCCACTACTCTGGGAACTAGACCCCCCCCCCATCTTATCCTCCTGACTGGGTCATTTGTGAAATTTGACAGCTGTAATCACACTAAATAGCACTTGATTTCAATTATCTTCCATTCTTTACCACCCAACTTAAAGTACAAACATGACATTATAAAGCAAATTTCTAGAAATGACAGAAAAATGACATAGATACAGATGGTAAAATGCCTTCTGTCTCCCATTTTACGGATGAGTATGTGTGACCCATGTTTCAACTTTGCTGAGGCCCAGACTGGAGTTTAATCTCACCAGTCCCCGCCTTCTCACCTATAATTACATTTCTAAATATCAGAAAGAAGGCCAAGCATTGTGGAAACAGTATGCATCCTTTGTGACACTGATCTGTGGCAGAGACCTGGCCACTCCAAAAGTCTACTTCCCTTTTTGGTATGTAGTTGTGAGGAGAAGCTGATCCAAGCTAAAGATCCCATTGCTCAACTAGAAGTGTGAGTAGCAGCAATCACACAGCTGAGTCCTCCCTGACAGAACATGTTCGAGTCTTCCGTGGGTCATTCAGGTCAAATTTTAAAGGTGTGGGTGCACATTTTCTGCGTTCCCTTGTCCCACTATCTGGATGACTGTGATGATGAGTAAGGACAATGAGGGACAGGGAGGAAGATGATGAGGTTTAGAAAGTAGCAAGCCAAAGGTGGAAAGAGTCTTTCTATCTAAGTCACCATGGGTATGAGACCTCCTGCTGAAGAGGAACTCACCTTTTTTAGGTTGTGAACAGGAGTCTCTATTGTGCCAGGGAATACTTGTGGTATAACGCTAACCTTACACTGTCCAAACTGTTCCTGTCAAGTGTTCAGAGACTCCTCTTTGCTCTACTGCACAGCAGTGGTATCCCATGTGGTATATAAGCCACATAACCTTTGAAAGAAAGCGTATCTGTCCCCAAAGAATGTTTGCCCTCGAGTAAATCACCTACGGGTGCAGTTTATTTCAGCATATGGTATCAGCACAATGGTACTGGATAGGAAACAAAATAAAGCATACAAAAGGTCAGTCAAGCGGCCCACATGATAGACTTTAAATTGGAAGAATCTCTCTTCCTGGTTCCAGTGGGTTTTTTTTTTTTATTTTTATCCCAGGCTCATTTAGCACAGTTCCCCCAACTCCAGCCCCAGCATCCAAATCACTAGAGCAGATAGCTTCTCCAACCCCATCGCTTTTACAGCACTTGGCCTCAGTGGACTCTGCTCCTGCATAGACCATAGCCAGTGGACCATAGCCACCATCTTCTTTACATCGCCTTCTTAATCTGACTCCTGGAAGGAGGGGTCTTGCATCCTCCCGATTAACAACCTCTTCAGGTACTATATATCATTGCCCAAACGAGGGCTATGGTCTAGGGACTTTCTCTTGGAAATCTGATCCCAGAACTTTCGAAGTTGTCTTTGCACACAGTTGTTTTTTACCACAGTAAAAACAAACAACCCCCCACCCCCACACACACAACCTAATGGTATCTAGGAGGTCTACATGTCAGCTTTATAGGGAAGGGTGTCTGTTTCTGGAGCATCTCCCCCTGGCTCATAGAGGCTGCTAGATATATCTATTATTATTCAATAGTATATTACTGTAATTGAATGTTTGCCTTTTAAATTACTTAGTCTTCTGCATCCTGATTAGACTCTGATAGGAAACTGGTTCTGCAAGTAATCCTAAGAGCCAGGATTTGGGGATTCATGTTGTCAGGTTTGGGGGGTTTTAATGCAGTATTGATCTCCTGTCCAAGGGAAATGGGATGTTAGCAAAGCATTTGCAGTCAAGGTAGCACCTATAGTTGAACTGGCTAGAGGGAAACTGAAATAAGTCAGAAGCCTTGAGGACTGTACCTGGCTGTAGAGACAGGGAGGATAAACTACGAGGGCTGAAAGTGGTGTGAGACCTACAGAGAATGAACAAGCTCAGCTTCTCTGGTCTTGACTTTGATCCAAGAATAAAAGCCTTCATGACATCAGCATTGTAACCACTGGTCTAATAAAGTCAGATCTATAGTGTCATTGCTCAGGTTATTGAATCCTAGCGTTGAGTCTGCTGAGTATCTCATATGAAGGTCTGGTCTTTCTACATCTTTGCTTACTCCTCACACCCTACAGCATGAACTACCAACAAATAATTTATCAGGTCTTGGTGGTTAGATATATGATGCTGATATAATGTTGGTTACTTTTGTCTCACATTCCATTCTTTACCTTGTAATACTTTGAAATAGATAATAGCAGAATCACTTTTTATTTTTATGCATCAATGTAATTAAATATGGTGGTAAATTCGTACTTCTTGTTATGATTCAGAAATCATTCACAGACACAGTGGTTTTGTGCACAAAAGTTCCTTTGGCAGAGGTGGCTAGACCTACTATGAGTCTCTCATAGCTCAACATTGTGTTTTCTCAAGACCTGTTTTCTTTCATGGGTTACTATATCTCTTTCTTCTGATGGAGTCCATTCCTTTTTCTGGTCTCTGAAGTTTAATCAAATTCCTGGTTCATTTTCAGGATTGGTGAACAAAAAGACTACCCACAAGGAAAACAATCTATACTTAGTAGATTCATGGAAAGACAATAAGTTTAAATTCACAAAACTCATTTTAGAAGAAGCTGGTTTGACACTATCCACAGAAGGTGCAGGGTTACTCCTATCCCAGCCAGCTATAAGAGTATTGCCTGTTGGCTTACCATGATTCCATTCTATCTAGTGAAAAAAGAAGGAAGGTTCAAGGACTGAAATTCTGCTAGTTCTTGTCCTTGGTAAACTAGAATCTATGCTAATCTCTTTCTTTTAACCTTTGTAGTAGGTGAGAGGTGGGGTGTTTGGCTTGGATTTCTCCAATTTTGTACTCTTTTAAGAGAAAAAAAAGGAGTGCAAAAAAAAAATCTCAATCTTTCTTAGAGAATTCAGGGAGTTTTCAATTCAGTGAAAGAACGTTAAGTGAGTAACCTTGCAGAAATGAAGGGAGGCACATGAAGAATGGGGAAGAAAATCTAGCAGTGGCGCTGACATTAAGAAGGTGGGTAATCTAACTTTTGAGCTGTGTGGCTTGACTGTGATGCATGTGATCTGGGATGTGGGACACTAAGGAATGACATGTGGCAAGGTGGCCTGACAGAGAGAGGCAGAGCGATGGCAGCAGAGTAGGGCAGACGCTGCTTGCAAAAAGCACAATCACACCGGGCTGCACTTTATCACCTAGACCATCTGCCGGACAGTTTAGGAAGCCGAGGATCATTTGCTAAGTGACAGGCCGATGTCACTTTATCCTAACAAAAGAACTCTGCCAAGCAACGCACAATGACAACAGAGTATTTTGTCATTTTACATCAAGCAATTTGTGTGATGTTTTGAGTCCCGTAAGTATTATCTTTGCATTATGTTTATGCTTTGATAGCATCTGTAGAACAGGAAATGTGTCCCTAAATGTTGGATGTCATTTTGAGAAAATTGTTTTTCATTAAACCTGCTGTAGATGCTGTTTTGCCTGGATTTGTTCTAGCTGCCACGGGGATTCTTCCTCAGTTGTTTCATTCTTCCTGCTCTTCCCATCTCCCGCACATTGACAGACTCCTGTTGCACACAGGGGTCATGTCACCATGCTGACCATGGCTTTGGACATCACACTGAAGCAGGATTGCCTAGAGCTCCAGACACATGGCCTGAATATCTGAAAGAAGACATCAAGTGCTTGGAAATCCCACAGGCCTGCTTTTACCCCTGTGCTGGTGCGATGTGTGTGTGCACTCAGATAGGGGGTGGTACTTGAAGAGTGCCCAGCTGCTATGATTGATTCCCCTGTTGACTATACTCAGTGACACACACATAGATGATAATTTCTTATACTGGGTGCTGTGGTGACACTTCCTATACAATTCACCTTGGTCTTTGCCTCTGAGACATCTACAAGTGACATGGGGATAAAACTTGGGGAATACATGCCACAGCAAGGTAAAGAGTGAGCTCTTTTCTTTTACCAGGTCAGTTCTGGGAATGGAACTCAAGATCATCAGGCCTGGTAGCAAGCACCCTTACACACTGAGCCATCTCGTTGTGCCCAAACTGTTGATTTTTAACCAAATGTTCAAACTTGCCTTCTTCTTCACTCCCTTTTTCTTTCTTAAAACTTGGATTTATAGTTATTGGTGCAATCATCAGCTCGTGTGGATTTTAAGACAATGGATGAGCTGCTGTTGCTGCGGGAAACTATTTAAATCTTAACCTTCTTTGGACTGCATTCTTGGCTATGGGTACAGCTCTGACCCTTGTGCTGCTTTTGAGGAGGTTAGTGCTGAGCTGCACTGATCATGAGCATGAGCATCATCCACAGTGACATATGAAGATGTCACGATAGACCTAGAGAGAAATCCTATGAAACGGAGACTCAAAGTCCACTCTCACAGAATACAAATCCCCCAAACTAAGACTCCCTACAAAGGTCATTCATCCTTTGATGAAGGCTCCCTGTCATGAGTTGCTGAGAGAACAGCTCCAAGAACACAGGACTTCTTGATTTGTGAGTGCTCCAGATCCTTGGCATAAGTGTCCTACTGGCATATGCCTTTCTGGTGAATTGGGAAAAGCTTGCTTTTTTGTGATAGCCCTTCTCTGACTTAGCTAACACCTTACACCTTTTCACGTTAAGGCTTCTGAAACCTAGCCAAGTCAAAAGCACAATGGACTGAAAACAGTTTTGCAAGTATTTCTATGGTCTACCAACTGTTCATTAGACTGTGGGTCCCTTGATTTCTAGACAGTGTCTTCCTTGTGTTTAGACAGTACTGTAGAACCTGCTATGTAGG
Source organism: Micromys minutus (assembly GCF_963924665.1). Lineage (NCBI taxonomy): Eukaryota > Metazoa > Chordata > Mammalia > Rodentia > Muridae > Micromys > Micromys minutus. The sequence continues at coordinate 8,847,225 of NC_137955.1, read as the reverse complement.
AGATTCTCTAGAAGTGTTTGTACAAGCTAATGCCAACCTCTGTAAGAGTTACATACCTGAGCATTGCTGATAGTAATTACTCTGAAAGGTTTGATTCTTTTTATGTGGCAACAAAACAGTATCATGTCAATTCCAGTTCAGCCAGTGTTTGTTATTTTGAAATGCACTGTCTTGGTCCCTGGGTCAAAATTTAACTAAATTCTTTTCTGGTCCTAAAGGCTGTTCTCAAGTGAAGAATACACACCAAATCTAAGAAGGTTGCATTAAGTAGGGAGATTTGTAAACAGTAAGCTTAAGAAGAAAAGGGGAGGAGCACTGAGCTCATGAGCAACCCATTCCAAGCTGCCAGAGTCCAGAAACTGATTGGTATAGAAGAGAGGCCTTTTCTGTTCTTCCAGGGGCTGGACAACCCTTTCTGGAGCACAGTGTGTGGCTATGAGGCATGTTGGAGAGTGGCAGATTTTCCTGGTCCCCTCTGCTTGGGAAAATCCCACTACAGACCCAACATCCTGGACAGCAGAAAACAAGCAGTAGTTGGCAGTAAGAAGAAATGTTCTGCCTTACTCCCTGCAGTCGCTATTTATGACAGTATGGACAGCAGGGCTGTCATCTGACAGACCAAGGCTCCATGAATCACCTGTGATTTTAATGAGGATCTTTGTGAAAGTTTCCCATACAGTTTTCCAAGACATAATCCCCACGCTGACGATAGCAATTAGGAATAAATGTTCTCTCTCATTTCTTTAAAATAATTGTTAGAAAGTGGTGTGTGTTGCACCCTCATTATCTATGGGGTGGGAGAGGGAGAAGGAGAGAGAGAAAGGACCTATCCACAACAGCAGAAGATCATCAGCAAACACTACAGAGCTCAGAAAGCATGGGCCTGGGATTGCCCATCCCATCCCATTGCAACTGTGTTCCTACTCAATTTGAAGGTATCTTGTTTGCTTGCTGTTTGGGGCTTCTTGTTTTTTCCCTCCTGAATCAGTGCATCCTTCCCCAATAGCATTTTAATACCACTTTCTCTGGATAGCCACAGTTTTCCCCTCTGCAAAAACACAAGAGGAAACTAGACTGCACAAGAGCGTGACGGCTTAAGTTAGGGGCATGCAAGCAATGCTAGGAAGTTCCACCAGAGGACATGCCACTTGCTCAGCAGAAAACTCAGATGTTGGGAGAACTAATGCTTATGTTAGTGGGTCCATGGCAGCAAAAGTGTGCCTGCTCTTTTTTGTAGTCACCTATTTTAGAAGATTTCAAATGGCAGTCTGCCTCTGCTCTGGGAATCTCAAGCTAGGAGGACGTGTGCTGAGAGAGGTTATGCAGCGTCATGAAGGCAAGTGACGGGACATCAATTCAGTGACTTCATGAGACAAAGTGACTTCACCATGAGGGCAGCCTCGCAGCTCATGGTTATTTGCTTCAGGTAGACATGCTTGTTTACTTGATTCAACCAGCTAGGCCCTGTCTTGTTCCAATTAAGCACAGACCTTGAGAGTAACTCTCATTTAAGCACAGATCTTATTGAAGGATTCTGATAGAGATGCTTTCCTGCATTTTACAAAGGGATTGGCTATTACTATCCAGTCATAGTATTGTTTACGCTCTTACTGTCTACTTAATAACTCATATATTGGGGAGGATGGTGCCCTTGGAGTTAACTTCCTCTCTACCTACCTCCCTTCTCTCAGTTGCAAGTGGTTTTTGATGTCTTATTCCATCCCTGACATGTGAGCAAAAGCAGCAAAACATAATAAAGTCAATGATTGTATTCCATTTATTCCACTCTATATTATTCCACATTCTATATACCAGTGGCAGATGAAACAATCTTTTGAATATATCAGAATCTTCTGCAAGTTCAAACAGAGATTGCTCCACACTCCAAGTTTTAGATTTGGTGGATATGGGCAAAATCATATGTCATGCTTCTAGCTAGTCCCCTGGAGATGTTAGTGACATTGGTCAACAGATTTCTTAGCCAATAGCCACGAGTTTTGTTGGGGGATAGGGGTGAGTCTGCAGTTTCATCAGAGTCAGAGAAGAAGCAAAACGACTGATGTCACAGATGCTCCAATTTTCTGTTCCCAGTGACCTAACACTGCTCTCACTACTTGAGTAACAGTCGAGGGACTGGAGTGACCTCACTAATGCCATGTCTGCAAACACATCCATCAGCACTCCAGTATCCAGCATTTCTGTCCTGTAATGTTGTCTAGCCACAGTTGACTACAAGAGATGAAGTGACAAAAAGCTGAGACCAATCGTGTATTTAACCCCTCGTATCTTTGCTACTATTCTAATAATATTCTAACTCCACACTTTTTAAAACACAAATCTTAGAAGGGCAGTTTTAACTGAGAGCAAAACACCAAGGACCCTCACCCAGTTAGTTACCAGTCTTTCTCAGTTACCTGGGAAGAGAATAGCACATATTTAATGGTTTCTAGTAGAGCTGTTGGATTATTTATGCAAAGGCATAATTACAAGGAGACATAATCCTGACTCTTTTTAAAGGCAGCTCTCCCTTAGCTGCAATTTCTTTCATCTTTGTCCCTCAAGTACAGCTAACACAATTAAGCAGGCACCAGTTGCTGCTCCCACAGCTATTTCAGTCCTTGTCTGACTTCATCTGCTGCTGGAGAGCGAGTCAAGCAATCTTATCTGAATTTGAGTGTCGCTCTCTTCACTTACACCCCTTCAGGGAGAAATTGAATTTTTTTCTGGAGCAGGTTTGCTGGCTATTTAGAAAGACACAGGTAAGGCAAAGGCAACTGCACGTTTATCCCTGAACTTTAAAGGGACCATAGATTTGAAAAGAAAAAAAATATTTTAATCCCTCTACAGCTATTCTTCCTGTTACTAAATAACTGACATTTAAGGGAGACCATTATTGAACATGCCTTCTGAGCCCCTTTGTAATTGTTACAAAGAACTTCTCGGAAGATGAGTCCCATTGTGAGTATTTAAGAAGAAGTCATATTTAGTCAAAATAGACAATTATGTTTATGTCTGCCTGAGTTTTGTTCACCAAAAGAGAGCACAACACAAAGCTGAGATGCGTTTGTGCCAGAACCACAGGCTCGCACAGACTTGAAGCACTCGTGTCGGAATCCATGTGGTAAGGAAAGCATCAACTGGAGGTACCAACTGGCGGCATGTGCCAGTGTGTAAGAGCAATGTAGACTGGAGGTCTTAACACACCTCTACAATGTCTAGTTAGTTGGTATCAAGAGAAAAATTCTGCCAGTAACAAAACTAACACAAGACTAAATAAATAAGTAACAGGGAAACGCAAGTGATCCCCAAAGCAATACAAATCTACCTCAAAAAAAGCATTGGTGTAAAAATACAATTCTTACCTCAAAAAAAAAAAAAAAAAAAGAGATAGTTTATTGTGAAGCCAAATATGAGTGACCATGACCCAGGAACAGATTTAAGTTGCTCCAAATTCTATGCTTCAGCTTAGATGGAGTCTCATGACGTTTGGATCATCATAAATCAGGACAATTTTCAAACATTGGTGGAGACTGGATTCTCAGGCAGCTAGGAGGAAGCTCTCTCAAAGCCCACTCCCACAGTAACACACTTCTTCCAACAAGGCCAGACCTACTCCAACAAGGTCACACCTCCTAATAATGCAACTCACTCCCTGTGCCAGCATATTCATAACACCTCAATAACACTAATACAAATTCATAATATTTCAACCTAGAGAGACTAAACAGAGAGTTCTTGGTCGTTTTTTGTTAAATATATTTAAGTATATTTCTGTAATTCTAATTTTTTAAAATGAGATTGGCAAAGTAGAAGTTCTTAGAGAAAATATGATAAACACACACACATGTACACACATATACACACAGACACATATATATTCACACACATACACAGACACACAAACACACACACACACACACACACACACACACACACACACACGTAGTAATATATGATTATAGCCTTGGGGAAAGAGGATCACAAGTTCAAGGCCAGCCTGGGCTGTGGAATAAGAGTGTGTGTTTAAAAACAATAGCAGCAACAACACAAATTTTAAAAATGTGCAACAGTGGTTTTAGAGAAACTGCTGTGAGCTTCTGGAAATAGAGGAGATACTAACCTAATAGCAATGCCAAGCAATCGAGAACATGGGGCTGACATTAGACACAGAAGAAGGAGGGAAGAGTACAGAGAACTCTACAAGATCAATAGAGTAAAATTTTAGCAATGGTGTGAGAATTTTCAACTTAAAAATAACTTTTTTTAAAATAACACTAGAATAAATTTCAGTTATAATATCATTAAAAAAAAGAATATATGTGACTGTTGTCTGACAAAATGGGGACTTCCAATGTGACATATAAAAATAAACATTGACTGGAAAGATGGCTCAAGTGAAGAGTAAACACAGCTCTTGTAGAAGACCAGAGAGTTCAGTTTCTATCACTACATCAGGCTGCTGGAAATTTCCTATAACTCCAGCTCCAGGGGATCTGATGGCTTCTTCTAGTCTCCAAAGGTAGCTACACAAACATACATATACAGAGGTGCACACACACACACCACACACACACACACACACAACCACACACACACACACACACACACACACACACACAAATAAAAATGCTAAGTTATACTTGTGATCCTCCCGGAAACCCCGTGTGCAAGGAACAAACACTCAGGCCCTTGGCCACCTGGAACAGCAGAGATCTGGGGACATAGGCCTGGTGAGATTATGTTGTGAGTAACCAAAGCACAGAATGGGCTAGGCAGAGCTCGCGGAAAATGTGCCCCTGTGGCCGAAAATAAGCGCTGGGCCTCTAGCAAAGAGACTCAGGATCCTCCCAGGAAGGCCGTGCTCGCAGACTAATGGCACAGGCCCACAGTAAGGTACAGGCCTTTGCCAGTGGAAACATGGGTTTGCCCAGGAAAGGCAGTGTTTGAAGTTCAGCTCTACAGGCCCTCATACACCTGGAGCAGAGGGGAGCCTGGCACACAGGCCCAGGAAGAACATATCTGCAGTTCTCAGAGAACGGAAAGTACTGTGCTATCTGGAAAAGGTTCCGTTTTAGCCTAGAGAAAGACCCAGGTCCCGGCGAGTAGTACTCAGGACTTGTGGGCAGAGGGCTGAGCTCCCAGAACAGCCTCACAAGAGCTTCCACACCTGAGCCCACAAAGACAGAGCTGAGTCACTGATACCAGAACTCACTGTTTGTCCACTAAAAGCTGAACACTCAGAAGCAATTTTCTTCAGGAGCCCACAGGCCCTCAGATCCACAGGAGAGACAGGTGCTGGTCAGTGACTACAAGACCACATATAATCACAGACAACAAGATGGCAAGAGGAAAACAAAAGAACTTAAGCAATGGAAACCAAGACAAACTGGAAACATCAGAACCCAATTCTCCTACCACAGCAAGCAGTGGATTTCGAAACACTGCAGAAAAAGAAGACTCAGACCTGAAATCATACCTCACAATAATGATGGAAATCTTCGAGAAGCAAGCACAGAAGGACTCACAAAGCTTTTAAAGAGAAAACAAAACAAACAAAAAAACACACAAAGAAATACAGGAAAACAAAACCAAACAGATGAAAGAATTGAAAATGGAAATAGAAACAATAAAGAAAACACAAAAAGAGAATCCTGGAAATGAAAAACCTAAAAAAGAAATCAGGAGTCACAGATGCAAGCATTTCCAATAGACTTACAAGAGATGGAAGAGAGAATCTTAGGGGCCAAAGACAACATAGAAAACATATACAAAACAGTCAGAGAAGATGTAAAAACCTAAAAGCTCCTAACCCAAAACATACAGGAAATCCAGGACACAATGAGAAGACCAAACCTAAAAATAATAGGAATAGAAGAGGGTGAGGAATAACAACTAAAAGGCACAGTAAATATCTTCAACAAAATCATAGAAGTAAACTTCTTTACCCTTAAGAAGGAGATGACCATGAGCACAAAAGAAACCTACAGAACCCCAAACAGATTGGACCAAAAAAAGAAAAACTTCCTGACACATAGTAATCAAAACAACAAGTGTTCAAAACAAAGAAAGAATACTAAAAGCAGTAAGGAGAAAAGGACAGGTAACATATAAAGGCAGACCAATCAGAATGACACCCGACTTCTCAACAGAAACTATGAAAAATAGAAGATGCTGGAGACGCATCATACAAACACTAAGAGAACACAAATGTCAGGCCAGGTTACTATATCCAACAAAACTCTCAGTCACCATAGTTGGAGAGACCAAGATATTCTAGGACAAAACTAAATTTACACAATATCTGAACACAAATTCAGCCCTACAAAGAAAAATTGATGGAAAACCCAATACAAGGAAGGAAACTATATACTAGAAAAAGCAAGAAAATAACTGGGCAAGAAAACCAAAAGAAGAAAGACACACAGGCAAAATTCTACCTCTTAAAGCAAAAAGAGCAGGAAACAGCAATTGCTATTTCTTAATATCTGTTAACACAAATGAAATCAATTCCCCAGTAAAGAGACATAGACTATCAGACTGAAAACATAAACAGAATCCAGCATTTTGCTGCATACAGGAAACTCATCTCAGAGACAAAGACAGACACTATCTCAGAGTAAAAGGCTGGAGAAAACCCTTCCAAGCAACGGGCCCGAAGAAACAAGGTGGAGTAGCCATTCTAATATAGAATAAAGCTGATTTTCAACCAAAAGTTATCAAAAAAGATAAGGAAGGACACTTTTTACTCATTACAGGGAAATTTTATCAGGATGAATTCTCAATCCTTAACATATATGCTCAAAATACAAAAGCACCCATATTCATAAAAGAAACCCTAATAAAGATCAAAACATACATTGAACCACACACAATAATAGTGGGAACTTCAACACCCCACTCTCCTCAATGGGTAGATCATGGAAACAGAAACTGAACAAGGACACAGTGGAACTATCAGAGGTTATGAACCAATTGGAATTTACAGACATCTACAGAACATTTCACCCTAAAACAAAAGAATATACATTCTTCTCAGTACCTCATGGCACATTTTCTAAAATTGACCATATAGTTGGTCACAAAACAAGCCTCAATAGATATAAAAAGATTGAAATTCTCCCATGCATCTTATCATATCACCATAGACTAAGACTGCTCTTTAATAACAACAAAGACAACAAAGAGCCCTTATACACATGGAAGCTGAACAGTGCTCTATTCAACAATAGCATGGTCAAAGAAGAAAGAAAAAAAGAAATTAAGGATTTTCTAGAATTTAATAAAAATGAAACCACAACATACCCAAACCTATGGAATGCAATGAAGGCAGTACTAAGATGAAAACTCATAGCTCTGAGTGCCTCCAAAAAAAAAAAAAAAAAAAAAAAGAAAGAAAGAAAGAAAGAAAGAAAAAGAAAAAAGAAAAGAAAAATATACAGCAAACCAACAACCAACATCAAATATTCAACATAGTACTGGAAGTCCTGGCTGGAGCAATTAGATAGCAAAAGGAGATCAAGGGGATACAAATCGGAAAGGAAGAGATTAAAAACATTACTCTTTGCCGATGACATGATAGTGTACTTGAGTGACCCCAAAAATTCCACCAGAGAACTTCTACAGCTGATAAACAAGTTCAGCAAAGTGGCCGTATACAACATTAACTCAAACAAATCAGTAGCCTTCCTATACTCAAAGGACAAACATGTGGAGAAAGAAATTAGGGAAAAGGTACCCTTCACAATCGTCACAAAAACTATGAAATACCTTAGTGTGACTCTAACTAAGCAAGTGAAGGACCAGTATGACAAGAACTTCAAAACTCTAAAGAAGGAAATTGAGGAGGATCTCAGAAAATGGAAAGATCTCCCATGCTCATGGATTGGAAAGATCAACATTTTAAAAATGGCCATCCTTCCAAAAGCAATCTACAGATTCAACGCAATCCCCATCAAAATTCCAACCCAGTTCTTCATGGAATTGGAAAGATCAATGTGCAATTTCATATGGAACAACAAAAGACCTAGAATAGCGAAATCCATCCTCAACAACAAGAAAACATCTGCGGGAATCACTATCCCTGACCTCAAGCTATATTACAAGGCAATTGTGCTGAAAACTGCATGGTACTGGTACAGAAATAGGCATGTGGATCAATGGAATAGAATAGAAGATCCAGAAATGAGCCCTCATGTATATGGTCACCTGATTTTTGACAAAGGAGCCGTAAACATTCAATGGAAAAAGGACAGCCTATTCAACAAATGGTGCTGGTCCAACTGGCACTCAGCATGCAAAAGAATGAAAATGGACCCTTTCTTATCTCCTTGTACAATGCTCAAGTGTAAGTGGATCAAAGATCTCCACATTAAACCAGATACACTGAAACTATTAGATGAAAAGTAGGGAAAACCCTAGAACACATAGGCACAGGAGAAAATTTCCTGAACAAAACACCAATGGCTCAAGCTCTAAGGTCAAAGATTAACAAATGGGATTTAACGAGATTGCAAAGTTTCTGTAAAGCTAAGGACATCGTCAAGAAAACAAAACGGCAACCAACAGAATGGGAAAAGATCTTTACCAACACCACATCAGATAGAGGCCTAATATCCAAAGTGGACAAGGAACTCAAAAAGCTAGACACCAGAGAATCAAATAACCTTATTAAAAAATGGGGTACAGAGCTAAACAAAACGTTCTCAGTTGAGGAACACCGAATGGCCGAGAAACATCTGAGGAAGTGCTCGATATCCTTAGCCATCAGGGAAATGCAAATCAAAACAACCCTGAGATTCCACCTCACACCAGTCAGATTGGCCAAGATCCAAAAATCAGATGACAGCAGATGCTGGAGAGGCTGCGGAGAAAGAGGAACACTTCTCCACTGTTGGTGAGGTTGCAAACTAATACAACCATTCTGGAAATCAGTCTGGCGATACCTCAGAAAATTGGATATAGAAGACCCAGCTATTCCACTTCTGGGCATATACCCCAGAGACACTTTAATACACAACAAAGATATATGCACCACAATGTTCATAGCGTCTCTATTTATAATAGCCAGAAGCTGGAAAGAACCCAGATGTCCTTCAGAAGATGAATGGATACAAAAATTGTGGTACATTTACACAATGGAATACTACTCAGCCACCAGAAACAATGACTTAACCAAATTCTTAAGAAAATGACTGCATCTAGAGAATATCATCCTGAGTGAGATAACCCAGTCACAAAAGAACAGACATAATATGCAGTCACTGATATTGGGATGCTAACCCCAGAGGCTTGCACTCCCCCAGAAACAACTCACAGACTGTATGAAGTCCAAGTAATAAAGAAAACAAAAAAAAATATATTTACAAAATAAGAAGACTGACTATTTCCATGTTGTGTTTTGTTTTGCATGTACTTTATGCTCATGGTATTTATTATGTTTTCAATGCATACTGTCAAGCCCTTGAAAAAATCAAGTACTGACTAAAAAATATATTCACATAGTTTTATGTAAAAATTATTTTAATATCTGAAAAAACAGTACTGACAAAAATGTATAATTTTAAGCAAAAAAAATGTTTAAAATCTGTACATTTATCTTTGTTTTGTAAAATTAAGTCGTTTAAAAAAAAAGAAAAAAGAAAAGAAAAGAAAAGCATTACAGAAAGCATACCCTAGCAACTTGATAGCATTGTTGAAAGCTCTAGAAAAAAAGAAACAAATACACCCAAGAGAAGTAGACAGCAAAAAATGCTCAAACTGAGAGCAGAAATTAACGAAATAGAAACAAAAAGAACCGTTCAAAGAATCAACAAAACCAAGAGCTGGTTCTTTGAGAAAATTAACAAGGTTGATAAACTCTTAACCAGACTAAGGAGAGGGCAAAGATAGAATATCCAAATTAACAAAATCAGAAATTAAAGAAAAGACATAACAACTGAAACTGAGAAAATTCAGGAAATCATCAGATCTCTCTACAAAAGCCTATACTCAACAAAACTGAAAAATCTAGAGAAAATGGATGAATTCCTAGACAGATACCAAATAGCAAAGTTAAAAAAGGACCAGATAAACCATTTAAATAATCCCATAACACCTACAGAAATAGAAGTCGTCATCAAGAGCCTCCCAACTAAAAAAAGCCCAGAACCAGATGAATTCAGTGTAGAATTCTGTCAGACATTTATTGACGACCTAATACCAATACTCTCCAAACAATTCAACAAAATAGTGTCAGGTGTAACACTACCTATCTTATTCTTCAAAGCCACAATAACCCTCATTCCAAAACAACACAAAGACCCTAGAGGAAAAGAGAACTTCAGACCAATCTCACTTATGAACATTGATTCAAAAATACTCAACAAAATTCTTGCAAACTGAATCCAAGAACACATCAAAATGATCATTCTCCATGATCAAGTACGCTTCATCTCTGGGATGCAGGGATGGTTTAATATACAGAAATCCATCAACATATTCCACCATATAGATAAATTAAAAAAAAAACCACATAATCATCTCACTAGATGCTAAGAAAGCATTTGACAAAATTCAACACCCATTCATCTTAAAAGACTTGAAAAGAGCAGGATTCCAAGGCCCATACCTAAACATAATAAAAGCAATATACAGCAAACCAATAACCAATATCAAACTAAATGGTGAAAAACTTGAAGCAATCCCACTAAAATCACGGACTAGACAAGGCTGCTCACTTTCCCCCTACCTATTCAACATAGTAATGGAAATCTTGGTCAGAGAAATTAGACAGCAAAAGGAAACCAAAGGAACACAAATCAAAAAGGAAGAAGTAAAACTATCACTGTTTGCATATGACATGATCGTTTACTTAAGTGACCCCACAAATATTACCAGAGAACTTTTACAGCTAATAAACAAGTCCAGCAAAGTGGCTGGATATAAAATTAACTCAAACAAATCAGTAGCCTTCCTATACTCAAAGGACAAACATGCTGAGAAAGAAATTAGGGAAAAGATACCCTTCACAATAGTCAGAAACAATATAAAATACCTTGGTGTGACTCTAACTAAGCAAGTGAAGGACCTGTATGACAAGAACTTCAAATCTCTGAAGAAGGAAATTAAAGACGATCTCAGAAGATGGAAAGATCTCCCATGCTCATGGATTGGAAGGATCAACATTGTAAATATCACAATCTTACCAAAATTAGTCTACAGATTCAATGCAGTCCCCATCAAAATTTCAATTCAATACTTTATAGAAGTATTCTGCTTGCAGGCTTCAAATGAAGATGCAGAACTCTCAGCTCCTCCTGCACCATGCCTGCCTGGACTCTGCCATGCTCCTGCCTTGATGATAATAAACTAAATCTCTGAACCTGAAAGCCAGCCCCAATTAAATGTTTTTTCTTTATAAGAGTTGCTTTGATCATGGTGTCTGTTCACAGCAGTAAAACTCTGACTAAAACATACATACAAATACCTGAAGTATTTTAACCTTGATTTACAAACAGCAACTGCTTTGTGATCCTCCCCATACCATATTCACACCCCTCCCCAAGATCATTTATGACCACTCCAACATCTAGCAGCTGATGGGTATAGAAAGAGCCATCCAGATGTGTGGCTTCACCCTGTCTTTTCCGATTTATCTGTGTCCACACCAAGGCAAATGCATTATAAAGAGTCATTACAAACTGGACCACTATCAAGGTTTGGTTGTTATAGGACAGCAACATGGAAAAGCAAAAACCTTTGAGCATGGGTGGAGGCTGAGCCATGTTGATGGAAACAATGAGACAGAGTAGGCCCCTGTCTGCTCACTACCAGGAATCACTTGACACTGAAAGTGCAACCAGGCAGATTCCAACCTCTAGAGGAAGCCGGCAGCCAGGAGAAACCATCAGAAAATGGCCTGAGAAGAATCCTGAGAGTAAGCCTCTAGATTCCACTGCTGGCTGAGCAGGTAGCTAGGCTGATTTCCTCCTGCCTCCAGCAAAAGGTGGTGGTACTGCGTTGAGATGCTAGTTTGCCATGGGCTTGGAATGAAACAGAGAACACACAAAGGTAGGACTGTTGGTGGCTCACCCAGAAAACTCCTGCTTTCAGTTTGTTGGGGAGTAAAGACTAGAAACAAGGAATCAGAAACAGGCACGAGAAATGCCTTGCTTTGTACAAGATAGGTTTGCACCAGAAAAACTGGCCCCAAACCACAGCTAGCACCCTGCTGAGCAGCACCCACCCAGGGGGATATTCCATCCTGTGCTACTTTTTGGAATCTTGAGAGTTTGGTAGTTGGTTGCTGCTGCTAAAGTTGGGGACAAGCTCGTCTTTAATACAAAATAATAGAGTTTGAAAAGTTAGGGTTTTAAGTCATAGCAATTTCTTTAAGGCTTTCTTCGGTGTTAAAAGAAAAAAGGTCCTAATAATGACATTTTGTGCCAGGAGGCATTAGAACAAAGTACCCGCCTGAAGCAAAATTTTATAGCCAAGTTATGGGCCTGCAAACAGAACCTTAGCCACCATGATAGGAGCTGACTGTAGTAATAAAAAATGAATTTGTTAAATAAAATATGTTTATAATTCACTGGGCTCGGAATCAGGGAGGTGGAAAGAAACCTCCAGTGAGTCGTTATGATTTTGCAAAACAGTCCAAAGAGCAGTTCACTCTGTAGGTGGGTAGAGGTGTCACTGCCCTACTGTCGTGATTACAGTGTGTGGTTTCATTTATTCATGGGGTGCCAGGGATACGGGGTCCCTCTGAGCCGGTAAAACATGGAGGGTAAAAGCGAGGGAACGAAATATGATCTTGGCCTTAGAAAGACTGTGACAGAGATGACTGAACTGGTCCGGTTTGGCTGATGATGGGAAATGCTGGAAGAACATTAATGCAGGGCGCTTCTTCAGACCCTAGTGGCTTTCTCAATGACTTTGGTGGAGGACAGAAAAGGAAAGCTATGCATTCACTTGGATGTTATTCAAGGCATCGTGGAAAATATAAGCCAGAAGTAAAACTCTGACTGCAGTGTAATGATGGGATGTGAGAAGAAAAAGAGCGTTGAAGAGGACTCGGGTCTTTCATTATCAGAGAAAGAAAACCTCACCTGGTGTAAAAAAAATACTCTAGCCTCTCTCACAAAGAATCAGCTCATGTAATTAGTAGGAAATATGGATCAACACCAAGAAATGGAGCCATAGAGGAAGTAATAAAAATTTAGAGAAGATTGCATTTCCACACTAGCTTAGCCATTTCTAGTTCTGCATGTTTATTACCAAAGCAGGTATAAAAGGAATGGGGAACTTACAGGCTAATTTTCTCGCCCTCCCATCCCTTTTTATATTGAACCTTAACATCCACCACCTCAGAATACGTTTGGAAAAAAATCTTCAAAGAGGTGAGTTAGTTAAGATGAAGCCTCAGATGGGTCCTAGGGTGTCCTTAGGAGAGGAGATAAGATCATGAAGAGATGCCAGAAGACAAGACTATGCCAGGACACAGCAAGGATGCTTCCATAAATGTCCAGGAGAGGGCCTTGGCAGTGACTAACCCCGCTGGCTCCTTGATCTTTGGTTGTGAAAGAATAGATGGAATTCTGGTCTCCAAGCCACCCAAGGTACTTTGGTATAGCATCGGGGTTGGTGGGGAGGAGAAGGGGGGCAGAAAGCAAGGGTGTCTGGGCAGGCTCTGTTGGGACATAGAAATGATACAGAAACCAAGTTTTATGCCTGCAATGGCTGATCTTAGCTGTCACCCTAACTGCATCTGGAATCAACTGAAGCAGGGGCTGCCAGGCACTTCTGTGAGGAATTTCTTGATGAGATTATTTGAAGGAGAAAGACCCAAGCTAACTGTGAACGGTGCTGTCCAGTAGGAACCCGGGTAGAAAGACATAGAAGGAAGGTCTTGTTTTGGCCTGCTTGCTCCTGTTCTAGCAACTTCATTATTCTGTTGTTGCAATGTTCCTTCACCAGGATCAGAACCAACGTCTTCAAGATTCCAAGATAGGCCAAGACCAGCAGCCGTCCAGGAATATGCCTGGCCTTCCACACGAGGTTTGGACTACCCAGACACCTAGCTTTGTGGACTGAACAACTATAGAATTCTTGGCCTCTCCAGTGTGAAACAACCATTAATTGTAATACCCAGACCACATCCTGTAAACCAGTCTGACAAATCATTAGTAATACATATTATTATTAATATAATATGTGATATGTATAATATGGTTATTGTCTATTAGTTCTATACTACATGTGATAATATTAATAAGAATATAACATATATTTATTCTATGGGTTCCATTCCTTTAGAGAACTCTGATTAGTGCAATGATTTTAGGAATTATTTATAGAGAAGAAACAGCTGTAGAGTCATAATCAGTTGTCATGGCCCCAATATCCAAACCAGGATTCCAAATTGTCTTTTTTCACCTTCACATCCTACACCTCAGTCTAGACTTGACTGCTAGGCTCCCATGGTAACTAGCACAGTCTTTCTGAAACCCAAGTGTTGTAGTGTCCTGTTTGGAGCTGTGATAAAATGCTCTGTTGGAAAGCTGCTTTAGAAGAAAGCATTTGCCAGGCTTACATTTCCAGGTCACATGACCTGAGTCACATGATGGGTCCATGACCCATATACTCAGACATCATTATCTCAGTCTTCATCCACCCCTCTTGGTGCTGCCCTTCTACTTGGGGCACTCCCAACCCTGCCTTGTGCCTCATTCTCTGTATGCTAAGCTCCTACCCCCTTTCTGGCCATTACACCCGCTAATGGTCACCCATCTGACTTAGTTCTAAATTAGTGGCCGAATTTCCCTCAATGAATGCTTATAATCAGCATGGTAGACAGAGACAAAACTCCAAGTCTGTCTCACGCTTTGCATAAATTAAGGCATTATCATCAGGCGTGTCTTGGAAAGGTTACATTGGCCCTGCTTCAAATTTCACCAGACATCATTCATCTGACTGGTCCATTGTGTCCACGTGGCGGAGAGATAAATACAAATGGGAAAATGAGAATGAGCGCTCAATCAGCACTGTGCCTGGAAGAGACACCTTGATTTCTGTAACCCTTAACTGGGGCAGGCAGGTTTACCATTTCAGAGGTTAGTCGGTTATCAACACGGTGGAAAGCCTGGAGGCATGCAGGCAGACCTGGTGCAGAAGCTGAGAGTCCTACATCCAGATCTTCAAGCAAGAGCAAGGAAGGAGACATTGGACCTGCCTTGAATATTTGAAACCCCCAAAGCCTGTCCTCAGCGGCACAGTTCTTCTAAGAATACCACAACTACTCCAACAAGACCACACCTCCTAAACGCTGTCAAGTAGCATCGCTCACTGCTGAGCGAGCATAAAAATATATGGAGGTAAAGGGGGCCGTTCCTACTCAAACCATCGCAATGAGTTAACACAATATGTATTATCTAGGAATGGGAAAAAGGGTGTAGATTACAGCTGCATTCACTTTATCCACTCTGTGAGTGACTTTTGTGTTGTATGATAAAATACCAGGTGAAAATGGTTTCTTTTAACTTACGGTTCCAGAGGAGATACAGCCCACTGTAGCAAGGAAGGCATACTAGCAGAAACCAAAGGCTAGCTTAACACAGAGATCACATTTCACACACACACATGCACACATACACACACACACACACACACACACACACACACACACACATACACACACACACACACGAAAGATGGACACCGAGGGAGGACAGAAACAGACAGAGAGAGCATGAAGTTTAGAGCCGTGCTCTAAACCCACAACGCCCATCCAGACCTCTTCTAACAAGACTCCATAACCTTCCCAAGCAACAGTATCACTTGGGGACCAAGTGTTCAAGTACGTGGGCCTATGAGAGATATTTCTCATCCATACCACCACACTCATCTGAATGAAAGAAAGAAAAGGACATAACAGCTCCCAGGCATGGTGGGGGAGAAGGCCTATCATCAATAAAAGGGAGAGCTCAGCCAGAGGCATCTGGAACAGTCCAGTGTGAACATGGCCAGACTGAGCCTGGTCGCGTGAGGAGGAAGAGCAAGAGAGGAGATACCAACAAAGAGGGAGTGGCCTGAGCTGAGATATCAAAAGGAGAAACTCCCGGGCTAAAGAGTTCAGGGTAGGAGAGAGGCTATGCCAGCCAGGAGGATCCTGTAACAGGTGGGTACTGAGAAATGTTGGGAAAAGCTGGAGGCCAGTGTCAATTTTGATGTGTTAATAGGCACCTCATCCTTTTGTCCCCGGTTTGGGACCTAGCATCATCCTCATCCAAAAACTTTAAGTCCATAGAGTATAGGAAGATGAGGACCTTTGGAGTCACCTAAGAAACGTGCCTGTTCCAAAGGGCCTTGACTATCCAGGAGGAAAGGGAGAAGCAAAGTTTGCCCCAGGAACAGGTTTGCGGGTCTGGAGTCCTGCAGCTGGAATGTCACCAGTCAGAATAGGCAGGAGGTAAATCCAAGCAATTAGCGGAAATCGGGACTCGCTGTCTCGAAAATAATTAATGTTGTCTTCTAATCTCTTTTCTCTGGGGGAAACGTTGCATATTGCTTAAAAGAAATGTCATCTACACCTCACTGTTTCCAGAACCTGACTGTGAAGAACAGCATGTTTCTTTCAGAGCACCGCAAAAGCGTCATTCAAGGGGCCTTTCTCTTGCTTCCCAGCCAAGCCCACACATTTCCCTGCAGATATGGTACCAGGTCTACCAACATAATGTAAAATCTCCAGGAACGGTCAAAGGGGTTACTGCAAGATGACAAGGCCTTCCTGGCTTCCATCACTGCTGTCCTCCCACTGCCAGCAGGCCCTTAAGGACAGTGATGGGGACCAACTGTAGATGAGAGCACAACCTTCTTGTAATGGTGTCACCTGGCGTACAGTCCAGGTGAAATATTCACAGTATAGAGCAGGATGAGGGTCAGAGTATTTGAGGAAGCAGAATAGGGAACAGACAGCGAGTGTCAAGTTGTTGTTGTGTATAGGGTTTGCTTTGGGTTTTGCTGCTCTGAATCAAACCCTGGGACCTGCCATACTGACATGGAGACATGAAGAATTAAGGGACCCAGGCAGTGAGAACGGCTGTTTGACACGGTCTGCTCAGGATACAGCAGATGGAGAGACAGAGTATTTCCAAAGTGGCTGCAGAACTCCACCTAAGGGGACTTGGGAGGAGGGTGGTCTGAAGCACAGAAAACAGATGCTGTGGGATCCTCTCCCCCCACTCAGGATGCAGGAGATGGGTACAAATACCATCACCCTCCGAGGTGAGAAAGTGGGCAGGGTAACAAAATATCGTACTGAAGTACTAAAGGAAACTGTACACATTTCCCCTAAAGATTCCCCTTAGCCACCTCTTTACACTGAGTCAGAAATTTAAACTTGAGGCTTATGGCATCCCTGATTATGCCTTTTCACTACTTATGGAGGAGATTGGGAGGGTTCTCCAACCTGTAATTGACTCACAGTTGGCAGTGCCACAAAAATAGTTGGGTCTCCACCCTATCATCCCAGGTAAGTTAGCGCTTATAAATCCCACACTGATTACCAGGCTTCTGATCAACAGAGTTCCTTGTTTTTTTTTAATGTAAAACAGTTAAAAGTTCTTTGATGTTTATGGTCTTGTGACTTTTCTTATGAAACTCAAGATCAGAAGAAATGTTCACTAAAGCTGCAGTCGGTATTTGTGGGATATAAAAAACAATTGCATGCATATTCATAAAATAAGTTGGGGTACTCAGAAGTCTAAAAATAAGAGTTTTTGAAATTTAAAAACATGACATCTCACACTAAAAATTTATTGAGAAAAGAAGCCAAGTGTGTTGGCACATAGCTGTAATTCCTCACTTTCTAGGTGAGGCAGGAGAATCATGAATTTGAGACCCTATCTCAAAACAAAATAAAAAATAAATGAATTTGTAGAAAACATATTTTTAAAAAATCCAAAAGAATAGTTTTATAGTAGACCTTTATTTAAAAAAAAAGATGAGGCAAGATATAACAATACAAGAAAAATTAATCTAGGGCAAGAACACTTATTATGCAAATATGGGAACCTAAATTCAGATCCTGAGATCTTAAGTTAGGAAAAAGAAGAGAAAAGGGAGAAGAAGAAAAAAAGATGGGAGGTAGGGGATGAGCAAAAGGAATAAGAAAGGAAGGAGCTAGGAAGGAGGAGAGAGAAGAGGAGGAGGAGGAAGTAGAGTAGGAGGAGAAGGAGGAGGAAGAAGAAGAGGAAGAGGAAGAGGAGGAGGAGGAAGAAGAAGAGGAGGAGGGAGAAGAGGAGGAGGAGGAGGAAGAGGAGGAGGAACAAGAAGAGGAGGAGGAGAAGAAGAGGAGGAGGAACAAGAAGAGGAGGAAGAAGAGGAGGAGGGAGTGGCAGCTGCTACACATGAAACCTCAGCATTGGTGGGCAGAGAAAGGCAGATGCCCTGGTGGTAGGGGTTGATTATCTCAAAAAATAAGGCAGAGAAGGGACTAAGGACACTTCAGTTTCAATCTCTGACACCCAGAGAAGGAAAACACACACTTCTCTCTTTCTCTCTCTCTCTCTCTCTCTCTCTCTCTCTCTCTCTCTCTCTCTCTCTCTCTCTCTCTCTCTCTCACTCTCTCTCTCTCTCACACACACACACATACACACACATGCACATACACACACACATATGCACACACACACACACACACACACACACAGAGAGAGAGAGAGAGAGAGAGAGAGAGAGAGAGAGAGAGAGAGAGAGAATTAAGTCCAGCACCCTCCATATCACTGCCTTGCTCCCAAGCTCTCCCATAGCTGCCCCCTTTACAAATGTAAAAGCGCAATATGCTCTTTGATCTAGGCCCTGTCACCTTTCTAATCTCACCCACTTTCCGGGGCACTGTCCCGACTGTCCTCTGCTCAGAAGACTCTAAACAGCCAGGAAGGATGAAGGCTTGTGAATCCAGCATTGCTTGTGTGACAAGAAGGCTTGATGGCTGCATGTTCAGGCTGGTGCACCGGCTGCAGAGCCATGAACATGATCATCTGATGGAAGTCAAGCCCTGGGACCAGACACTACTGACCAGCTAACCCAAGAGTGCACATGTAAGCTGAAACCAGATGGACAACACAGGACCAAAAGTGGGCTTAACTCAAGTTGAACAAAGAGCAAATGGCCCCACCTCCTGTCCTGTCGTCTTAATGTAAATACCCTCTTAAAGGAAAAGACAAAAACTGCATGCTTCCCATCATGTTTGAGTCTGGGAAAGAAAACATGGACGTAGGAAGAAGTCTACTGGGGAGAGAAGAGTAGCTAGGGGGAACAGAAAGGAACAAGAGAGATTGGGGGCATTAGTATGATTAAAGTATATGTATACATGTGTGAAAATAACATGACAAAACCCACTCGTGCAAGCAGATAACATGCACTGATAATTTAAACAAAGTAGAAAGCATCAATAGCTGAACTTCACCAAAATAAGCATAATGAATTCCTCTGTCTAGCACCTGTGTCTCATCTGAGACTCTCCACCTTCCCTGCTTGCTTCCCTGTGACAACACCCCTGACTTGCACTTTAGTTCCTGCTTTCTGAGCATCCTCTTACACCTGTGTCTTCCTTCCTTCCTACCTTGGCTCAGCTAATTTCATCATCTTTGAATGCAATCCTGCATTCATTGTTAAGGTGCCTGGTCTCACCAACCAGATGTTACTTTTCCCTTCTTGACTTTTGCTCAGCATCCTCTTTTGGGATTTGTTACTCCTCACCTGACCTGTTAGCTTTATCTGCCTTGTCTATACTTTCCCTCCCACATCCCCCCTACCCCCCCAGTAGACTGAATGCTCTTCAACAACAAAGAAGGTGTAGCTTGGGCCATTAGCTACTGCAGAATGATTCTCAATGCTCTGCCTCAGTTGGCAATTGAAAATTCCTGGAATGAGGTTCTTATTTTCTGGGACAATCTCCAAGCATACTTTGCCTTCCTGTCTATTTAGAGCTTCATCCATTCACTGTGAATGTAGCACCTGTGTAGCACACACTAAGCAGAAATAGCAGAGTTAAAAGTCAGACTGTCTCCTTTCAACGCACACATTCCCATATTTCCTCAAAATACTTAGAAGCCTAATAACTCGGGACATTCTCTCTCTGCGACCATCAAAAATGGCCAATTCAGCACTGTCCTCTTTGGATGTGGCCTGCCTGCCACTGACCCCACCCCACAATTCTCTGGCACTTCCTCCTTTACTTATGTTACCCACTGGGCCCTCCAGGTATTGAGTTTGCAATCCCTGGTCTAAATCAAGTTTAGCCTTTGCCATTTCAAAAGAAGCTATATTTGATGTTTCTCGGAACAAAAGCCTTGTACTTGAAGCCTTGCAAGTCATCTTTTCACAAATCCACTCCTTTAAGCACCAGCCCTGAGAATCCTGAATGATTTCCCAATGTACTTCTTCCTTCTGAATAGGTGTCTCTAAGCACCTTTAGAAACCGTAAATCAGCAGCACACAAAGGCCACATGAAAGTCGCTTCAATGAATATAAAAATAAAACAAAATTGTAACATGTGAAAATGTCAAAGCCTCATTAAAATACTAGAAATGTCATTGAATAAAAGCAGCTTGGAGACTCGCACAGTTAAGCCTATACTGACAAACTGCTTGCACAGATTTTTAACATATAATCAAGAAGAAAAAAAAAAACTGAATTGGGAACTCTAAGGAAAGTGATTTTTGCCATATGTACCCCAAAACGTTGTAAATAAACAATGAGCAGAGATATGTTTTCATTCCTTGCATACAGCAGCAGGTCCCCAGAGCTCTGCTACAAGTTGACAGTTTGTATTATATGGAGAAAAAGAACTCACTTTATTAAGTATCAAGAGAAAAACCTTCCACAAATGTCTGCTCTAATAGAAATCAGCTTCACTACTAATTTGGAGTTAGAAGCAATAGCCTCTTATTAAACTATTTACAAACAGCATTTTATACACTGGAATATATCATCATAAATCAAGCACAGGCTATTGCATTAGCCACAGATAGACTGTATTAGAGAACCTCAATAGAGATTCTTAAATGCCCTTCCTGCCAATTGTACCCATAATTCCTTGCAGTGCAACTTAATTTTCATGCTGAGTCTTTTATAAAAGTTCTATCTTGACTAACTCAAATAACACTGTTAAGAAATTTAAATGGAAAAATCATGGAGAGGGGAAAAATTAATAGGAAGAGTCAAGAGATTCTCAGCACATCTTCAAAAAAAAAAAAAAACAGAAAGTATATAAAAAGTCAATAAAGAAATGAAACAGAAAAGCAGGTTTAAATTCTATAGCTAATGAGCTTCCACCAGCAGTGCCTCCTGGCTTGAACAAGCACAAGAGGATTATGAATGAACATATATATGAACACACACATCTGTGGCCAAAGGGTTAGTAGGACATACTTAAGAGCAAATGGTCACTTATAATGGAACTCTGCTGTGATCTTTCCTGAAAGTCTAACTTAATGAATAAGATCAAAAGCTTTAGAATTGCATGTCCCAGTGATACAAAGCTGGCCACTTTTCCTGCCTCAGTTTCCCTAGCTATGCACTCATAGCAACAGTGTTGGGGCCGATATGATAGTTCAGTTGTTAAAAGCACTTGCTGCTCTTTCAGAGGGATAAGTTCAGTTCCCAACACCCAAGTGAGGTAACTCACAATCAC
Organism: Micromys minutus; assembly: GCF_963924665.1. Lineage (NCBI taxonomy): Eukaryota > Metazoa > Chordata > Mammalia > Rodentia > Muridae > Micromys > Micromys minutus. The sequence continues at coordinate 8,825,552 of NC_137955.1, read as the reverse complement.
CTCTAACTCCAGCTACAGGAAATCCTTCCTCCTCTTCTAGCCTCCAAGGCCACCGCAACCATGTGAATGTACCTCCACACCAATACCCATAATTTAAAATAAAAACAGCATTTTAAAAACATAGTATCTACACAATATGGCAGTTGCGGGGCTACAAGAGCAAAGAGGTGTAATCCATGTAGAGAGATGTGGCTATGCCACTATCCCGCAGTGGGACCAAAACACACTGATACATTGAAATGTCAAAACTAGTACAGTCAGTTGACTAACTCTATAAAATAAAATATTTTCATAGAACTAAGTCATAAAGCAAAAATTCAGATGCTGTCGAATGAGGAAATAGAGGTTTCCATTTAGTTGTTTTGTATTTATTTTTAGCTTTATTATAAAAAAAAACATTGTAAATAAAAAACTGCACACTGAAAGATATCAGACCCAAAAGACTATACAACTCAACAAACTTCTACACAGTTAGAACAGCTGTCAGGAACAGAAGCTGTGGGGCTTCACATTGGATTTTATATTTTCACTATTAAATATAATTTTATTCATTTATCCACCACCTGAAATGAAAAAGTCAGGACAGAGTTATAGTTAAAAGAATAATTAGCTTTATACCCTCTCATTTCCATTACCTGCATTCAGTCCTCTCTTATCCTCTAGTATTTGGCCTTTCTTGTTCTCTTTCCTACATGTTGTACTGTACTGACCTATATATTTATTTACATATATACACATACTATTGGCTAGATGCCACATATGATGAAGAATATCGCTTTTTCTTTTATTCCAAGACTGAGTGATATCACTGAATGTTGTAAGTTCTAAGTCTACCTATATTCCTGCAAATTTTCTGATCACATTCTTCAGAGCTAAATAGCATTCCATATGTACATGTATATGCCAAATATCCATTATCTACTATCTGTTAATGGACAAGTAGGTTGGTTCTGATTCCTTGCCCTAATGAATAAAGCCACAATAAACATAGGGGTGAAATACTTCTCTACTAAAGCATGGAGCTCTTTGCATATATTCCAGGAGTGAAATAATTGGGTGATATGGGTCTATTTTTAAATTTCTGAGAAATCTCCCAAATGTTTTCTACAATGGCTGTGTCAATCTGCAGTGAATAAGTGTTCATTTCTCATCATATCCTCTCCAACATTTCTTGTCAGGATTATTAATAATAGCCACAGACCTGAGTTTTTTAAAATCCAATGAAGTGAGCCATATCTAAAACAATCGGGCTGGGATAAAGCCAGAAACTTTAAAAATACTTTCCAAACTGGACCAATTATTTAAATTTGGTCCCTGAATGAAAAATAAAGATGAAAGGGGGTAAATAACTATCAGTATAAGTCAAATAATTCTCTTTCACATACAAATCCACAGCATTTAAGATTGTATGCACAAGACCTGAACAAGACGGAGCCAGCCTCATCCCAGTGAGGGAGGGTGGAAGAGTGGCTCCTACTCCTGCAGAGCAATCAGCAATCATCAGCTGCTGGGGACAGACAGTCAGTCCTCGTCAGAGACGCAGCCTCTGGGAGGCTGTACATGTAAATGGTCTTATACCCATCACTCACAGGCAGCCCTAAATGAACTCAGTGGAATAAAAACAAAATATCAAAGAACAACAACACATAGTCATGAAAGGAAAAAAGTAGTGTTTTAAAAAGAAGAGAAATTGGAGGGAAGGGAATATGGTTTTCATTAAAACACACTATATGCATGTATAGAATTCTCAAACTAGAGAGAAAAATCTAAAAGTAAAAATGTTTTGATGTCAAACTATTAGGCTTATTACATCTGCCTTGTGTTCACTTTCAATACCCTTGAGCACTATACCCAGCCACACTGTCTGGATTTCCCACATAGCACTGCACACAGTCATTCTCATCCAGGTATGTTTATCTTTTGCTCATCTTAGGTAGTGGTGGGGACTAGATATCAGGAAAGTGTCTGAGATTGGAGGAAATGGGCAGAGAGTTGAAAACTGAAATCATTTCTTTAGAAACCCTTTCATATATCTCATCTAGAGTGGGTTGGCATCAAGCCAGGCTTGTCACGTGAGGATAAATGCATTTTAATCAGAAACTAGGGTCCCAACCAAACTCAACATATATTCAGACAGCGAAGCCAAGGGTCAGGTTAAGGTTAAAGCCGGGCAATAGACAAGAACTAGGAGGGAGGGGAAAAACGTGTCAGAAGTTCAAGGTCATCAATCGGGGCATACTGAGAAGAGTGGGGGTTCATAGCAGTTTGGTAGATAGTCAGTGAATAGAAGGAGGGGTCATAGGCAGACCCCATAGCAGTATTATGTACAATTGGAAGCTAACATGGGCGGTATGCTTAACAAAGGTCAGCCTCCCCACTGATGCTGTAAGACACCTACTGGAAAGTACAGGTAGTGATAGAGCCCAGCTAGCTAGACAAATGCCACGGTTGAGTGTCCAAGTGCTCCTTTCCAGCTTCAGCAAAGAATAACAAGTGAAGGAAACAGGCCAGTATCTATAACCCATAGCCCTCTGAAATTAATCGCTTCTTTCTGCTTCCTCTTCTCTTTCCTCAGGTGCCATTTTATTCCAGGGTCTCTAAGCAGAACTCAGTAATTCCGCATCCCACTGTTTCAGGCTTAGTCTCCTCCGGGGTCAGAATTCTCTAGGGCCTACCTTTCCACAGGTAGGCCTTGTAAAGGTAGGAGAGCCAGAAAAGGCCAAAGGCCATTCATTGTGCTTCTGCAGATTGAAGTTGAGCTTCGTTGCAAGAACAAAGCAGAGATGTCAAGGAAATGATGCTGTGTTGTAGATTTATGATAAGGCAATGCATGATTGGACAGAAGAGAGATAGGCAGGGAAAGGATGGGGAGCAAAAGTGGAGGCAGGAGGCAGAAGAGAGAGTCTGGGAGCAATCAAGATGGAGTTGGAAAAGGGGGATCTAGATCCAGGTGGCTGATATTGGCGATAGGTAGATATGAATATTTTTAAGGATTTCTGTAGGTCATTTTATCTCATTTAGAAGGGGCAGTTTGTATCTTTCTTCACTGGATGTAATCTTATTGGGCAGAGGGTTTATGGATTGAGAATTTAATGTATATACCTGCTTGAAAGGCTACCAGGATTTGGAATCATATTTGTGTTGGGTGGTGGGGTAAAAGAAACACACCAAGGCGGTCGTATCTACCCCGAGGTAGAAGCAACAGGGCGGGCAGAGTGAACGGCCTGGGAAGGGGGCGGCTTGTGGACTATATGACAGAGTCCGTGCGCTCAGCTCCACACTAGAGCGACGTCCACAGAGTGAGACCGCAGGGGCAGATAAGAGAATAAACCATCTATTCAATATTTACTGAAACAGTGTGTCTTTCATATTCCTCACCCAGGTTTTCCAGATAGAGAGAGTGTGTGTGTAGAAGATTGATGGTGTCCCAAGATGTCCCCTTATCCCAGCGCTACTCAAGTTGCCACAAGCTTGCTAAATCCATGAGGCCATACCCTACTGGGAAGTAGCCCTCAGCCGATGAGTGACTGGCACAGAGATACAAAGGAACAAAACTTGTGTCTCAACTCAGGCCACCTGTAAAGCCATGCCAGCTCCACAGTGTTCTGCAGCATTGGCTGATCTCCAGTCACAGTGGCATTCACAGGAGCGTGTCCCATACCAACCCTAACTAAAGAATCCTACAATTCTCTGTCTCAAAGATTTCCATAAAATCCAATCTACAACAGACATCAGGTGTACAAACACATGACACATGGCAAGCATATACAAGCTCCTAAAGTTTGCAGAAGTGTCTACAAAAGTTCCATATATCAAAGGCCTGGTCACCAGCCAATGATGCAACTAGGTGGCAGAAAATGGGACCTGGTGCCTAGTGGAAGGAAGTTAGGTCATTGATGGTGTACTTTTGAAGAGGATATTAGAAATCCACTCCATCCTCACCTCTCTCTGCTTCCTGAATGCCATGAAATTGTCAGCTTCCTCTACTATGTTCTCCCCATCATAGTGATTTGCCCAGACACAGGCCTAAATGCCCAAACGACAACAGACTGAAATGACAACTAAATAACCCTTCCTGGGAGCTGGAAAAATGGCTTAGTGGTTAAGAGCATTTGCTGCCCTTCCAAAGACCCAGCAACCACACCAGGCTGCTCAAAACCACCTAACTCCAGCCCTGGGAGACTTGATGACCTCTTCTGGCATCTATGGGCCCTTTACTCACATATATACATATATACATATATACACAATTAAAAATTATTTTAAAAATAAAACAAAAGAAACCTTCATTTTCAGTTGATTTTTAACACACTGCCAGAAAACTAGCACACCAGTGGCACATCCTTTGTTCACCAACCACTAACCAATTAGACATGAGAGCAAGAAACAGAATTAACCTATAAGAATGGTTCCCAGCAGCAATCTTGGCATTAAAAGAAAAAAGTTCTGGAAACTCCCAGAGTTCTTTCTTTCCCCCATGGACAAAAACAGACAACGAAACCAGGGCAAAGTTGCTACCTAGAAATATTTTATGATTTCTCATGTTGCTATGTAATTGGGATGTTCACTCATTAAATATAGAATAGCATAATCTTACTGAATCCAAACAATTTTAGGAATATTATTCCCTCAAAAACTCAGTATGCAAACTTTATGTAAAGCAGTGGCTAGCTGGGATCTAATGGCTATCTTGGGGCTTGGCAAAACTGTGTGGTGTTATTTGGATGATTCTGTCCAGGAATAATTGTTTCATTCATATTGAACAGCAGGAAGACTGGAGGAATTAAATAATTTATATTGAATTAAGTTAAATAATCTAGAGCCAGCATACCTAATGAATCATGAACTGCATTCTGATTGGTGGAGATGAGGCATTATCCCCCAGAGGGCAGCTGCTTTCTCAACATAACCAACCAGGCGTACTACAGAGAAATTTGCAAGTTAGCCAATATAGTTGCACAAAGATGAACCGAATATATGAGATAGAGATGGAATTCCCCAGAGCAAGAGCTGACCAGTGCAGACTTGGTGGTGAATGCTAAACAATTATTACAGAAACAATTTAAAGTCAACCCTTAAATTTATTAAATCAATGCAAGTTATGTTGCCTGAGAAATTAACCATGTTCCTCATTGTAGGGTTGCTAATTACTGCTAGGAAAAGCATGCCTCTAAGGCAAGTGCAAGTTACGTAGGCTTTTGTAAAGATGCTGACCAACTAGAGCGAAGACAGTCCTGAAGAAGAGCAGAGAAGCATGGAACATGGACACAACTTTGCCATCCATTTATTTTATTTATTTTATTATGTCACTCAGAACATCATAAAATACTAGGGCAAGCAAGTGTGCTCTATAAATAAGCCATTTCATGGTTTACATGAAAATAGGGATTTGACTGTTGTTGCTCTATAAAGGGGATTGCTTGTGTTTCCCTTTCTTCTTGAGGGTTGTAGGAAATTAGTCACAGCTGGGTCTGTGGCTAGACGGTTCAGCTCTTCCTCCCTTAGCAACAAAATGCTCCACTCGCAAAGCAACATTCGCCTTCTTAGGTCATTCTTCACCCTGCCCCCATGAAATTGAAATTCTAAATAAAATATAATATTTAATAATCGCTATGTCTGTTAAATGGATGTATATCTTAAACAAGGCTTCAAGCCATTGAAAACAGTGTGTGCCTTCCTAGGCTTTATCTAATAAACATGGACAGATATTCTAACTCATATTTTTTATCAAAGGCAAATCATAATGCTGTAAATTTTAGCACCAAATAGTCCACATTTTAGGATACCTAAAAAGAAAACCTGTTGCTTAGTTTTTGTTTTTGTTTTTCTGGGTTTTTTTTTTTTTTTTTTTTTTTTTTTTTTTTTTTTTTTTTTTTTATAGAAACCTCCACCTATTTCTTTGTCATTTACCCACAGAATAATTCCAATCATCCTTCCAAATGCCTAGACCCAAACACCTGCTATTTTATTTTTAAGTATATCTACAGCTGTTTTTGCCACACTGCTTCCTAATTTCAAAGAGAAGATACATTTATAAGAAGTTACCTGTGAGAAATACATTGCCACAGGGGAACCAAACAGAGGATGTTTCTGAAAATTACACTCAAGAATTCAGAAAAGCATTTGACATTATTTGCTCAGAAATACATTCTGACAATGACAGCAGTACCACAAACTCAAAGACTGCACAGCACTACAGATCTGGGAACTCTTATAATCACCAAAGGCATGAGGACAGAGGAAAGAAAATCCATCTCACAAGAATGCAAAAAAGTCCAATCAGGCTTTGAATAGCTATTTCTACTTAGTTGTCATTCACATATTCTGACACAACCTTGCAATTCTATCACAGCAAGACCTCACTAAAGCTGCCATGCTTATATCCAAATGGATCTGCTGCTTCCCAGGAGGTGACTTGGGCTAGGTTTTATCTAGCCACTTTATTCAAAGGTTGACATCATCACCCATCATGATCTTCTGTTGTTGATCAGTATGTTTTGTGAGCTCTCTGTCCCTTCACATAAGCTTCTGGAAGACACATATTTATCTTTTGTTTGTTTTTAGCTCTGTCTCAAATATCACTAACATACATAGTATACACTAAAATATCTAATAAGTAGAAGAAGTTAATGAACCTTCTGGAATCTCAACTAAAATAATAGACCTCTCTATTCACATACCAGAAGAAATTGCTGGGCTCAAAGGCCACAACAACCAAAAGTTTATTTGGGGTTTTTGTGTTGGGGACTTGGAGGGTCTGAGACAGTTGACAAGCTCTCTCAGAACAACCCTGGCAATAAATGCAGGATTGATATTATTGATTTAAATTGATCATAACCCTTCTCAGAGGCTTGTAGAAAACAATGGATTTCATCAAATCACAGTGATAGAAAGAATGAAGTGATCAGGCAATCAACACCTACAGTGTGTCCTTGGTAGTAAAAATGATTGTAGGGAAGTCCACTCATAAGCTCAGTAATATTTAAGGACCCGCTAATGTTGAAAATAAAAATGTGCTTAGATTGTCTTCAAGAATAAAGCAAATTTTCTGTGCTTTCACTGTGTTCTCTGAAGTCTCTAGAGAAACTGTAGGAAGCCAGACAACGTAGTTTTAAAAAGTCATTAATGTCTGCTGCTTTGGATGGGTAAGCAATGGCTCAGTGATCATTGGAGTTGGTGTGTATTATAAATGCTAATACTGCTTGAGAAGCTCACTTTATGTAGGCTTTGGAAAAGAAAAAATCAGTTTGACTGTTGTGGAAAAGGATGGCAAAAGAAGACAGCTTTTGTATATTTGTAATTAATGGAGTTTATAAATAGCTCAATCTGCTTCTCACCTGAGTGAGAAGCTTGGGGAGCTAAGTAATAGATGAGCAAGAGAACAGTTTTTGTCAAAGGTATCTGCAGTGCAGTGCAGAGTCCATCCTTACACTTTAAGGCTCTGCAATGCACTTAATGTGTGCATAGTGTAAGCTGGGTTTCTTCATGGATAGAGGAAGGACCACCTTTTACTTTTTTATCACAGGCGTTCTCGGCATTTATTCCCTGGTGACAAAGTGTCTCTGCCATGGTTAAGACCTCAGAATTATTAAACCACCCTGAGTCGTGAAGATTATTTAGAGGCAAGTCTATGGAAAGTTGTCTAGTTGGGTGCTTATAGAGGAAGGCAGTCCATAGACACGCAAAACCAGCATGGATCCCTTAGATTTTCTTGATGTGTTTGCCAGATGCTCTCCTTGTACTTTAACTTGGTTCTCTCTTTTCATGAAAGACACATATATGTAATTTAAAGGCACGTTTCTATAAGACATTTATTATAACCATTAGTTTGATTTTTTCATCTCTTGCCTCCAAAATATGTATATGCATTTTTGTTGATTTTTGTCTCTTTAAATACACTTCCCCCAGTCTCCTGTTCTCTGCTTAGGCATGAGTTGTGGTCCTTTCCAACTCCAGAGTCAGCTGTAAAGCTATCCCATAACATTGGCTGAAATAATTTTAATAATAACATTGCTGTAACTCTGAATTTTCTGAGGACCAGTAAGTTACTTCAGTGGGCAAAGAGGTCCTGTTGCCAAGTCCAGGCCTGAGTTTGATTTTGGGCTTCACATGGTGGAAGGAAAGAACCAACTCCCATGGGTTGTCCTCTGACCTCACGTGTGTGCCATGGCATGTGCACACACTATGGAATATGCACACATACCCACAACACCAAAATAAGTAACTGTTTTTATAAAAGATGTTTCAACTTTATAGATGTTTTTTCTGCCTGAGTCTTGGTTTCATTTTTTGAATAATGTTCTAACATCAGGGGGATTAATATCTATACTTGTGTGCATATATCCTTGTGTAATTGCTTGGTGTTTCATGTACTTATCACTCCATAAAAATCTAAACCACTTCTAACATGTCGTAAATGGCAGCTGATCTATCAGTTTACTTTTCTTTGGTACATCTTTCCCTAGCCAGCCTGATTTGTTCCAGCTTAGGGTTGCAGCCTCTGTTGCTGGTGCTTACATCTCCCTAGATTGCTGCCCTATGGATGTCAAAGAGACTATCTTCATTCCACTCTTATGACCTTCAGCATCTGGATGTCTAGTTCTTTCCTTCACCTCTTTATTGTAGTGTTTTGACATCTCCAATGACTTCTTAGAAACACTGATGCAGACTAAGAAAAATAAGACCTTGCATACCCCAAAATTTGCTATCTCACTGTTAGCCTAAGTCAGCAGCTTTCTAGGTTATAGAATTTTAGGCTTAAAATAATTTCCCTCAATATTTCTGTATTTTCTATTCACTTTCAGTGTGGCTACTGAGAAGGCTGATATCAATTTGATTCCTGGTTTGCTTCAAAAAGTGGTTTATTTTCCCTCTGCCCTTTTTAAAATTGAGTCTTCATTTAATTAATAATCAATCACATTTTATTTATTATGTGGTCAAATTTTATAATGCATCACTTTAAAATATTTTATTAGAATATGCAATCCAGAGAGGATCAGGTTTTCTATTGAGAATATAGTTTTTTTTTCCCCTAAGGAAAAGTACAGATAAGCACATAGATACACATTTGCACATACAGAAGCCCATAAAACACACCACCAGAAACCAGAATGTAAACACAAAAGACCTGTAAAAAACTTGAAAGAAAGAAAGAAAGAAAGAAAGAAAGAAAGAAAGAAAGAAGGAAGGAAGGAAGGAAGGAAGGAAGGAAGGAAGGAAGGAAGGAAAATGGAGGGATGGAGAGAGGAAGGGAGGGAGGGAGGGAGGGAGGGAGGGAGGGAGGAAGGAAGGAAGGAAGGAAATATGCAGACAAAGCATTTTGAGACAAAGAACCTCCAAATATCTGTTGTGTTTGTTTTGAGTGGCCTATCTACTGCTAAACATGGGGCTTGTCTTTATGAATGGTTTGTAGGCCCAGTGAGACTCTATTACAGAAAATGATTTTCTTCTGCAAGCAGTTATGAACTAGAGAAAACTTCTGGGTTAGGGATACTTGTGTGTCCTTTCCTTATCAGTGCTAAAAGCCCATCAGGTACAGACTTCCAGGTTCTTTGAGTTCACGTATGCATTGGTCCTGCTGTGTTTAGAAGGCCTTGGTGTTCTCCAGCCCCTCTGGTTCTTACCTAGTTTTAGGTTCTTCACTGCCAGAGCAGTGTTATATGGATTTCATGTCATAGGGTGAGCCTTAGAATCAATTACGTGTTGGTTGGTTAATCCCACAGTCTTTGTGTCACTATTGTACCAGCCTACCTTGCAGACAGGTCACCATTGTGTATCAAAGGGATTGTGACTTGGTTGGTGTTTACCTTTCTCTTCTAGTAGTGTGCAGAGTACCTTCTAGTACAATGAACACTAGTCAGTAGGAGTGAAGGGTCTGGGTAGGCACCAGCTCAAATTCTCTGTTCAATGTCCTGTGTAGGTGTTGTTTTCAGTAATAGGAACTGGCCTTCAGGTTGTGGAGAGCAGCCAATAGACTTGGCAATATCCTGGGTCTTTAAGGGTGTCCTTGGAACCCCATCGGTTAACAGCTCAGTTAAAATGCAACCCATTCCCAGAACTGGAGGTTTCATTTGGTGATGAGAGATACCTAGCTAAGGCTTTGGTTCCCTTGATATTTGGTGATTCCAATTCGATTTTTTAATATATGTGTGTATATACATATACATATATATGAAGCTTTACTAGTTCAATTTCCATAAGTTTACACAATCTTTCCATTGTTGTTGATATCTAACATTAATCTATAGTGGTCAGATAGAAATCAGGGTGTTATTTGAATTTTCTTGCATCTGTTAAGACTTGCTTTGTGTCCAAGTATGTAGACAATTTTGGAGAACATTCCATGAGCTTCTGAGTTTGAAATATTGTGTAACTGTAACTAATTCCCTTTGGTATGACATCATTATGCTCCAACACTTTCCTGTTTTGTTTTTGTCTAGATGACCTGTCTATTAGCAAGAATAAGGTTCTGAAGTCACCCACTATCACTATGTGAGGGTTAATATTTTAGCTATAGTAGTTTTTCTTTTGTGAACTTGGGTTCCCTTGGGTT